>NC_086448.1:34976830-35124330 GCF_028390025.1 Pseudophryne corroboree
AAATAAGATTCCTCACACTCCTCTGACACCTTATCAGGAATTTGCAGAACATCTCTGATAGCCTCTATAAGAGCTTCTATTCCCTGTGACAGAGGGGCACCCACCCCCTCCCCCTCTAAATCCACCTCACACTCCTCCATGTCTGACCCGTCAGCGTCAGACTGCAGGATATGGGCCAGAGATCGTTTTTGGGGACAAATGGGAAACGCTGGTTTGGGCACTGAGTCTCTATTCATCAACTCATCCACAGTCTGTCTTAAGTATTAAGTCTCTTTCTCATTGCGGGATAGCTTTGTAGATATATTTAAGATCATTCCCTTAATGGAATTAACCCATTCCGGTTCAGCCCCGCTATTCTGGGAAGGTGCATTGCCCTGAGTACCCAGTAGTGAGCCCCCTGGTGAAGAGGAACACTCCGCTGTACAAGAAACACACTCTTTGCCTGACATAATGAAACTGTGACAACACACACACACACACACACACACACAAAGGTTAAGCACAATTAACCCACTAACAGCCCTTCAGGGAGACACAGAGTTGTTTGGAGCCAGCCCCCACCGCGCCCTTATCGCTAATGCCAAGCTTAGCCGGGTCGCAGACTAAGTACCCTGACTATGACTGCTCCCCCCCTGCTATGACCCCCCGGTACCACTGAGGTAATCTGGAGTCACACTGGAGGAGCTGTGCGTCCCTGTCAGTCAGCTGTGTCTGACTGCAGAGGGAAATTGGCTCTGGTGAGCTGCTGGATCCTCTCATAGTGAAGCCCTGCCCCTTCAGTGGCGCGCGGTCTTCCCGCTTTTTTTTATACTGGCTGAGGTAATCTGTTGCTTAAAATGGAGAGAAACCCGTTTTAAGGCTGTTTTTGCCAGTGTGGGTACTGTGTACAGTGTACTGAGACGCAGCTGTGTACTGTGTCTGGAGACGCATTCCGCCCCGGTTAGAAGCTGTGTGTTTTCGTACCCTCATGCCGCCACTAGTGGGTCGCCGGCTTAGTACTCACCACTCTGTTAGGGGTGGCGGCGTGCTGCGGAAATGTACGCTCGCCGTGGTCGGGCTTGCGAATAGTTACCTCAGTGTCCTGTCAGCAGGGAACGGGACCATTAACCCTTTCAAGAGGTTGGGCCGTTCCCCTATCCCCCTAAGTACCACGAAGCAGACAGGCTGGTGCCATCCAGTCCTGTCTGAAAATAACAAACATATAAAATAAATGCAGAAAACTCTTCAGGAGCTTCCATAAGCGTGACCGGCTCCTCCGAGCACATTTTCTAAACTGAGTCTGGTAGGAGGGGCATAGAGGGAGGAGCCAGCCCACACTGTCAAATTCTTAAAGTGCCCATGGCTCCTAGTGGACCCGTCTATACCCTATGGTACTAAATGGAACCCCAGTATCCTCTAGGACGTAAGAAAAATCCTGATTTAATGGAGATGTAGTCATAATTTTGAAATTTTGCACAGACCGAAGGGACAGGGTTAGGGTATGGCACTAGGGGGAGGGCTAGGATGTCACTGGAGAGGGTTAGGATTAGGTACTAGGTAGGGTTAGGCACTAGGGACAGTGTTAGGGCTAGGCACTATGGGCAAGGGGAGGGCTAAGCATTAGGAGGAGGTTTAGGCTTAGACACTAGGTGGAGGTTTAAGGTTAGGTACTGGGGGGGTAGGCACTAGTGGAAGGTTAGGGTTAGGCAGTAGTGGAGGGGAGGGTTAGGCACTGGGGAAGGTTAGGGTTTGGCAGTAGTGTAGGGGAGGGTTAGGCACTGGTAGATGGTTAGGCACTAGTGGGAGGTTAGGGTTAGGCACTGGTAGAGGGTTAGGCACTAGTGGGAGGTTAGGCACTGGTAGAGGGTTAGGCACTAGTGGGAGGTTAGGGTTAGACACTGGTAGAGGGTTAGGCACTAGTGGGAGGTTAGGGTAAGGTGGAGGGGAGGGTTAGGCACTGGTAGAGGGTTAGGCACTAGTGGGAGGTTAGGGTTAGGCACTGGTAGAGGGTTAGGCACTAGTGGGAGGTTAGGGTAAGGTGGAGGGGAGGGGAGGGTTAGGCACTGGTAGAGGGTTAGACACTAGTGGGAGGTTAGGGTTAGGCACTAGGGGGAGGGTTAGGCACTAGTGGGAGGAAGGAGTTAGGCAGTAGTGGAGGGGAGGGTTAGGCACTGGTAGAGAGTTAGACACTAGTGGAAGTTTAGGGTTAGGCACTAGTGGAAGGATAGGACTAGGCAGTAGTGGAGGGGAGGGTTAGGCACTGGTAGAGGGTTAGGAACTAGTGGGAGGGTAGGGCTAGGCAGTAGTGGAGGGGAGGGTTAGGCACTGGGGGAGATTTAAGTTTAGGCACTAGTGGAGGTTAGAGATTAGGCACTAGAGGGAGGGTTAGGCACTAGTGGAGGTTAAAGATTAGGCACTGGTAGAGGGTTATGCACTAGTGGGAGGTTAGAGTAAGGCAGTAGTGGGCGGTTAGGGTTAGGCACTGGTAGAGGGTTAGGCACTAGTGGAAGGTTAGGGTTAGGCACTGGTAGAGGGTTAGGCACTAGTGGAAGGTTAGGGTTAGGCAGTAGTGGAGGGGCGGGTTAGTCACTAGTGGAGGGTAGAGTTAAGCACTAGGGGGAGGTCAGGGTTAAGCTGTGCGAGGGGCAGCTATAGTTAGGCGTAGGTTGGCGTTAGGCACTATGGGAAGGGTTAGGGGTTAGGATGAGTGATATTTTCTTCACCGCCAAGTCATCCTGATGTCCCTGCCAGACCGGGAAGACACAGCCGGAACAGCTGTAGCCACCATACCAGGTAACTCACCACTATTCCACTAGGGACATCTTGTCGACATTTAAATCGTGTCGACATTTCATCAATTTCAGCATAATGAATGTTGACATGGTAAATGCTGACGAACCAAACATGTTGCTATTACAACTACGTCGACATTCTCATGTCAACATGATGAATGTCCACACTGTAAACCAAAGCGATTAGATGCTCCCCTGCAATTCTATACAGAAGTAACAGCACTCTATAAAGCCTAAGGGGCTCATTTATCAAGCCTTGGAGAGTGATAAATAGCACGCGATAAAGCACAAGCCAATCAGCTCCTAACTGTCATGTTACAGACTGTGTTTGAAAAATGATAGTTGGGAGCTGATTGGTTGGTACTTCATCCCCGTGCAATTTATCTCTCTCCAAGGCTTGATAAATCTGGGCCTTAGCATGCAGCCGAATATATTATCATGTTCTGTTATTGTTAATAGAATCTGTATTCAGGTGTAGATATTCTGTGTGACACCGAAACCACCTACAGTCCCGCAGAACGTCACAGGTTCCCGGGGTGATGTCACAGAGAGCAGGGAGGGTAGATGGAAACTCCCCGGCTGGGTGGCGGCGCAGTAAGGGGTTAACTGCGCCCGGCCGGCTGTCCGGCGTGTTTACTGCCTATAGAGGAGCAGGACACCTGTTGCCTTTTGAGGCCTGTCCCCTGTCTGCACATAGAGATTCTGACGCAATGTAACGAGATACACCCTCTGCACTCTGGTACCAAGAAATGCCTCATAGGGCTCCAGGCTTTGCAGGGGGCAACAGTTCATCAAAGCTTACTAACGACGCTTCCATGTTCCAGCACCTGGGGGGTCATTCCAAATTGTTCGCTCGCAAGCTGCGTTTAGCAGCTTTGCACACGCTAAGCCGCCGCCTACTGTGAGTGAATCTTAGCTTATCAAAATTGCGAACGAAAGATTAGCAGAATTGCGAATAGACACCTCTTAGCAGTTTCTGAGTAGCTCCAGACTTACTCGGCATCTGCGATCAGTTCAGTGCTTGTCGTTCCTGGTTTGACGTCACAAACACACCCAGCGTTCGCCCAGACACTCCTCCATTTCTCCGGCCACTCCCGCGTTTTTCCCAGAAACGGTAGCGTTTTTTCACACACTCCCATAAAACGGCCAGTTTCCGCCCAGAAACACCCACTTCCTGTCAATCACATTACGATCACCAGAACGAAGAAAAAACCTCGTAGTGCCGTGAGTAAAATACCTAACTGCATAGCAAATTTACTTGGCGCAGTCGCACTGCGGACATTGCGCATGCGCATAAGCGACTAATCGCTCCGTTGCGAGAAAAAAATAACGAGCGAACAACTCGGAATGACCCCCCTGATCCAGATCTCCGAGAGAAGAACCTCTTCCATTTACTCATTAACTCCACGTAACGGGGACCGCCAGGGGGTGATGAGAATGTGACCTATGACCTATCCATCGGCATTGCGCAGACCATCATTTATTTACTAACAGTTAAGATTTTTCAGGTAGTCCCCCGCATCCCTGGAAGAGTGGGCACCCCTCCCCCGCATCCTACCCACTTCCTAGTGAAGTGGGCAGAATGGGGAGAATAATATGAGAATCTGCAGCCCTCGGGGAGGGAATGGGGCCTAATGACCCATTTCTATGGTCCCGCAACCTATACGGCCTCCAATGTGAGCGTCTGAGCTTGCAACCGGTTCAGCGGCACACCCTCCCATACCACGCCCATAAGAGGGACCGGTCTCCGTGCCACCTCCTAATCCAGGAACCCCCACGCCCTCTCCGCTACACTGATACAGTGTGTCCCATTCACAGCGTCGGCTCTGGGCGTACACTCTGTTGGACACAAGCGCAGTAGCATGAAAATCGCCCAATTCCGTGAATGGGCATTGCTTGCCACTCAGAATCAGGCCCTAAGCCCCATGTACCATCATAGAGCTATAGGGGATGCCAGGCAAACTTTCTGCCATTTTTCATAATATAATGGCCACTGGGTGTCACCGCTGTGCTGGTAAAGCAATACATATGGCAGATGGCATTATGGTGGCACTTTGAGCTGCATAACGTCCACCGATAGACAAGAAAAGCATAGACTTGTTGAGTAAAGATTTGTTAAGTGTCAGTGACATTTTATAGCACCCAGCTACCCTCTATTTGCCAGGCACGCACAGATTTGCAGTGCTAGGGTTAGCAGCGATCACAAAAGTCTTTCTGTCTCATAAATAGGAGCTTGCAGAGAGCCACCTGGGATGTACTTGGCTTTTCTCTTACGTCCTAGAGAATGCTGGGGTCCACATTAGTACCATGGGTATACATACCTCCTAACTGTCCTGATTTTCGCGGGACAGTTCCGTTTTTTGGGGGTCTGTCCCGTGTCCCGCTGTCCCTCCCGCGGGCCGCAGTGTCCCGCGGTGGGGGGGGGGGGGGGGGGAGGGGCAGTTGGGAGGCTCCTGATCACTTGCTGCTCTGCTCAGTTCAGAGCAGAGCAGCGGAGAATAGACACTGTGCATATGCGCACAGCGTCTATTCAAGTGAGGGAGAGGGACTGGGGGCATGGCCAGCGGCTCACAGAGTGCTGGCCGTGTCCCCACTGTGACGAAATTTGGAGGCATGGCTCACGGTCGCGTCACCCACGCAAAGCCATGCCCCTTTCCATTAGGCCATGTCCTCTTTTCGGTGCTGCGCAAGGAGTCCCTCCTTGCAACACCGGAATGTTGGGAGGTATGGGTATAGACGGGTGCTTTGGGAGCCATTGGCACTTTAAGAGTTTAATAGTGTGGCTGCCTCCTCCCTCTATGCCCCTCCTACCAGACTCAGTTTAGAAAATGTGCCCGGTGGAGCCGGTCACAGCTAGGGGAGCTCTTAGGAGTTTTTCTAGTTTTATTATTTTTCTGAATTCGTTAGGTACAGGAAGGCTGCTGGCAACAGTCTCCCTGCTTCGTGGGACTTATACCGCTTTCACATCGCAAACCCTGCTTCTAAAACGTTTCTTAAAACGGTTCTGAGCAGTTAAACCCCCTTCACATCGCATGTTCTAACCAGTATATTACCATTTTATTACCGTTTTGGTACCTTTCACACTGAACCCGTTTCACCCATAGAAAACAGTGGTTGTCATTTTAAATAGACTTTTCTGGCCCACACATTATTAATAATTATTAATTAATTATTAATAATTTGGCTAGTCGTACGATGGAACCCAGCAGCTTCAAGCATCTTTACCATGTTTTTGTAGATTACTGCATCCTTCACTGTCCCAGTGATTTGTCTACATATTTCTTCATCCCCTCTGATCCTAAGCAGCTCCCAACCTCCTCATCACTCCAATTTGCCATTTTAAACTGTATTCTGTATAATAAAACGCTTCTTCACTCTCATGTGTTTCCTCCAGTTTATTTCCTGCTTCTGCCTGGTGACATCACGCATGGAGACAGCCTATCACCTTCTGTGGCTTGGAAATACCGTTTCTGAGCCTTTCACACTGCGCAATAAAACGCGTCTGAACCGTGTAGGCCCTGCTTTTTACCCGTTTTAAAATACCAGTATTCTGTAACCGGTAAATTCAATGTGGCCCGTTCACACCGCAGCTAGAACCGTTTTGGAAGGCTTCAAAAACGGCAATTTACTGGGTTATAGCTGCGGTGTGGAAGGGGTATTGGGGGGGGAAGGGGGTAGTAGGAACCAACTCTAGAAGTTAATGGTTCTCTATCTCCGCTGACAGGACACTGAGCTCCTAAGGGTGCTGATCGCAAGCCCATGAGGCGACCGCTCACTCCCGCAGCACGGCCGCCACCCCCTAACAGAGCCAGAAGAAAGAAGAGTGGTGAGTACAGCGCCGGCGGCCCGGGAAGCAGGTCGCCGGCGGGAATGGCAGCACAAGGGTGTTAGCGCAGCTCTGACAGGCTGCGCTCCTGAAGGCTCAGCGGCACACTGTGTACGGCGCTGTGAGGGGTGTCCTGGGCCAGCGCAATCACCCTACACTGGTCACATAAGGCTACCAGGGGATAATCACACTGTTAGCAGCAAATTACCTCAGGCCAGTATAAACAACTAAGTGCAGGAAGACGCGCCATTACAGGGGGCGGGACGTCTCCTCAGAGCGAATCCAGCACTCACCAGCGCCATTTTCTCCCTGCAGATCACACTGAAGAGACGCTGACAGGGAGCGCTGCCCTCCACATAACGCCAACATACCTCTGCGGTACCAGGGTGTTATAGAAAGGGGGGGGGAGAGTGATTTTAGAGCTGATTACCCTATTACGGTTACTCAGTCAGCGCCCGGCTTTTACTATATTAACTGCCGACTGGGGCGCAGTGTGGCTGGCTCCTTATACTCTGTGACTCTCTGAAGGTACTCTGGGGGAAACTGTGTCTGACATTTTCTTGTGTGTATGTGTATTTATCCACATTACCATGTCTAAGGGCTCTGTATTCTGTGCTGCAGAGTGTGTCTCTTCTCCTGAAGAGTCTATCCCATGTACTCAGGACTGCAATGTGCTTTCCCAACCTGTCAAATCCGAACCCCCATGGGTGGATTCTTTAAGGGGAATATCACAGATTTCATGAAGGATGTCACATAACGAGAAAGAGATGCAGTTTTTGAGAAAGCCTGTAGAGGGATTACAGCATTCAGCTCCTACTCCCTCCCATACCCCACCTACATACCCTAAAAAATATACCCTTGTCCAAATAATGCAAGTTGACACTGATACCGACTACGATACAGGGGACGGTGATGGGGATATGCATGGGGGGGAAGGGGGGATGCATCCCTTGCTAAGGGGGTGCAGTTGAAGATTGAAACCATTAGGAATGTTTTGCATATTACTGAGAAGGTACCTGAGCCGGAAGAGGAATCTTATTTTACAGAAAATAAGAAATCCTCTCTCACCTTCCCTGCTTCTAAAGAGCTGTACTCTTTATTTGAAAAATCCTGGGAAAACCCAGAGAAAACATTCCAGATACCTAAAAGAATTCTCACTGCTTTCCCTTTCCCTGAAGAGGATAGAAAGAAATGGGAAACTCCACCAATAGTAGACGCTTCTGTATCTAGGTTGTCTAAAAAGGTGGTTTTACTTGTCCCTGGTTCAACCGCCCTAAAGGAGCCGGCTGATCGGAAGATTGAGACTACGCTCAAATCTATATACACTGCTACAGGCATGGCTTTAAGGCCCATTATTGCTTATGCGTGGATTTCTAAAGCCATAGTAAAGTGGTCAGGCACATTACTAGAGGACTTAGATGCTATGGATAGGTGTGACATTGATTTGTTTTTGCGTCACATACAGGATTCTTCTGGATTCATGGTAGAGGCCATGAAAGACCTTGGAATGCTGAATGCAAGGAGTACTTCCATGGCAGTATAAGCACGCAGAGGACTCTGGCTACGCCAATGGACTGCGGATGCAGAATCCAAGAAAAGCGCGGAGAACCTACCCTTCACAGGTCAGGCTCTCTTTGGGGATGCATTGGATGCGTGGATTTCTATGGCAACTGCGGGTAAGTCAACCTTTCTCCCCTCAGCGGCTACATCGACTAGGAAATCTTATCCTACGTCTACGCTGCAGTCCTTTCGGACCGCAAAATTTTAAAAATTGAAATCCCCTTCCACCTTCTTTAGGGGTGGTCGCGGAAAATCCAAGAAATCTGCTCCAACAGGTTCTCATAACAGAAACCAGGTTCCGTCTCCTCAAAATCTTCAGCATGAAGGTGGAGCTACCAGCCTGGGGATCGGGCAGGTGGGAGCAAGACTAAAAAATTTCAGTCACATCTGGGCGTCATCAGGCCTAGACCCCTGGGTGACGGAAATTGTTACCCAGGGCTACAGACTGGAGTTTCAGGAACTCCCACCTCACAGATTCTTCAAATCAGGCTTACCAGATTTGCTGACAGAAAGTACTATCCTACAGGAAGCCATTCAAAAATTCGTCAAAACAGATGTTATTGTCCCAGTTCCACCTCACCTACACCACAGGGGTTATTATTCCAACCTGTTTGTGGTGCCAAAACCGGATGGTTCGGTAAGGCCGATTTTAAATCTAAAGTAATTGAACCCCTACTTAAGGGAATTCAAATTCAAGATGGAATCTCTGAGAGCGGTGATCTCAGGTCTAGAGGAAGGGGAATTCATAGTATCCCTGGATATCAAGGATGTGTACCTTTACATTACGATCTGGCCACCTCACTAGGCTTATCTAAAATATGCGCTGCTGGATTATCACTATCAGTTCCAAGCACTGCCGTTTGGCCTCTCCACAGCACCGAGAGTGTTTACTAAGGTCATGGCAGAGATGATGCTATACCTCCGCAGGCAAGAAGTAAACATAATTCCATATCTGGACGATCTCCTGATAAAAGCGTCTTCCAGGGAAAGGTTGTGGCAGAGAATTGCTCTCTCAACTCGACTACTCCAGGATCATGGGTGGATCCTGAACCTCCCAAAGTCACATTTGGAACCGACAAGGAGACTGCCCTTCCTGCGGATGATACTCGACACAGAAGTGCAGAGAGTATTTCTACCGGTGGAGAAAGTGTTGGTGATCCAATCAGTGGTACGGGATGTCCTGAAGCCAGCCAGGTATCGGTTCATCGGTGCATTTGCCTTCTGGGGAAGATGGTAGCCTCCTACGAGGCTCTTCAGTACGGAAGATTCCATGCGAGGTTCTTCCAGCTGGATCTCCTAGACAAGTGATCAGGATCACGCCTTCACATGCACCAGCGGATACGCCTGTCGCCGAAAGCCAGAAATTTACTCCTCTGGTGGCTGCAAACTTCTCACCTACTCGAGGGCCGTAGGTTCGGGATTCAGAATTGGATCCTCCTAACCACGGATGCAAGCATCAGAGGTTGGGGAGCAGTCATCCAAGGGGAAACTTTCCAAGGAAAGTAGTCAAGTCTGGAATCCATCCTTCCGATAAACATTCTGGAACTAAGGGCTGTATACAACGGCCTTCTACAAGCGGCACATCTTCTGCAAGATCAGGCCATTCATTTTCAGTCGGACAATGTGACGGCAGTGTCCTACATAAACCGACAGGGCGGAACGAAGAGCAGAGCGGCAATGACAGATGTAACAAGGATCCTCCTCTGGGCAGAAAAGCACGCGGTGGCGCTATCAGCAATCTTCATTCCGGGATTGGACAACTGGGAAGCGGACTTCCTCAGCAGACACGAGGTGTTCACAGAGGCGGAGTGTACCTCAGGTAGACATGATGGCCTCTCGCCTCAACAAGAAGCTTTGTAGGTACTGCTCCAGGTCGAGAGACCCACAGGTAGTGGCGGTGGATGTACACTCCATGGGTGTTCCAGTCAGTGTATGTGTTCCCTCCACTTCCACTCATCCCAAGAATTCTCTAACTAATAAAAAGAACAAGAGTTCAGGCAATCCTCATTGCTCTGGACTGGCCAAGGAGGGTTTGGTACGCGGATCTTCTGGAGTTACTCCTGGAGGATCCGAGGCCTCTTCTTCTTCACGAGGACCTTCTTCAACAGGGGTCATTCGCTTATCAAGACTTATCGCGGCTACATTTGATGGCACGAAGGTTGAAAAAGGTCATTCCTACCCTAATTCAGGCTAGGAAGGGAGTTACGTCTAAACATTACCATCAAATTTGGGAAAAGTATGTGTCTTGGTGTGAATCCAAGAAGTATCCAACAGTGGAGTTTCAAATAGGACGGTTTCCCCTCTTTCTGCAGGCTGGTGTGGATGTGGGCCTATGCTTGGGCTCCATTAAAGTCCAGATTTCGGCCTTGTCCATTTTATTCCAGAAACAACTGGCTGCCCTCCCTGAGGTTCAGACTTTCTTGAAAGGGGTTCTGCACATTCAACCTCCCTTTGTGCCTCCTATGGCACTTTGGGATCTTAATGTGGTGCTGCAGTTCCTGCAATCGGATTGGTTCGAACCTTTGCAGGAGGTGGACGTCAAGTTTCTTACTTGGAAGGCAGTCACACTGTTGGCATTGGCATCTGCTAGATGTGTGTCTGAATTGGGGGCTTTGTCTTGCAAGAGCCCCTATTTAATTTTCCACGAAGATAGGGCTAAGCTCAGAATGCGTCATCAGTTTCTTCCTAAGGTTGTGTCGGCTTTTCAACCAACCTATTGTGGTGCCAGTGGCTACTGACTCCTCAATTACCTCAAAGTCCTTGGATGTGGTGAGGGCTTTGAAGATTTATGTGAAGAGAACTTCTCGTCGGACGCTTTGTTCGTCCTTTATGATCCCAACAAGGTTGGGTGTCCTGCTTCTAAGCAGACAATTTCTCGTTGGATCAGGTTTACTATCCAGCATGCTTATTCTACGGCAAACTTGCCGTGTCCAAAATCTGTTAAGGCCCACTCTACTCGTAAAGTGGGTTCTTCCTGGGCGGCTGCCCGGGGAGTCTCGGCTTTACATCTTTGCCGAGCAGCTACTTGGTCTGGGTTGAACAAATTCGATACTTTGGCCTCTGAGGACCTAAAGTTTGGTCACTCTGTTCTGCAGGAACAGGGGTGTCTCGGCTTTACATCTTTGCCGAGCAGCTATTTGGTCTGGGTTGAACAAATTCGATACTTTGGCCTCTGAGGACCTAAAGTTTGGTCACTCTGTTCTGCAGGAACATCAGCACTCTCCCTCCCGTACAGGGAGCTTTGGTACATCCCCATGGTACTAATGTGGACCCCAGCATCCTCTAGGACGTAAGAGAAAATAGGATTTTAATTACCTACCGGTAAATCCTTTTCTCGTAGTCCGTAGAGCCCAGTGCTTCTTATTCCTGCATTGTTACTTGGTTCAATATTGTTTGTTCGGCCGTTGCTGAATTGTTCCAAGTTGGTTAGCTTGGCTTTCCTTTTTGTTATGTGTGAGCTGGTGTGAATCACACCACTATTTGTGTATTTCCTTCTCTCGAAGTATGTCCGTCTCCTCGGGCATAGTTTCTAGACTGAGTCTGGTAGGAGGGGCATAGAGGGAGGAGCCAGCCCACACTATTAAACTCTTAGGGGGAGATTCAAATGTTTGAAAAGTCAGTTGGGAGTCTGTTTTTTTCCTATCTAAAGGTGCGTACACACGGAGCGATATAACTGAGCAATTTTGACTATATAGGCCCTCATTCCGAGTTGATCGGTCGCAAGGCGAATTTAGCAGAGTTACACACGCTAAGCCGCCGCCTACTGGGAGTGAATCTTAGCTTCTTAAAATTGCGACCGATGTATTCGCAATATTGCGATTACTAACTACTTAGCAGTTTCAGAGTAGCTCCAGACTTACTCTGCCTGTGCGATCATTTCAGTGCTTGTCATTCCTGGTTGACGTCACAAACACACCCAGCGTTCGCCCAGACACTCCCACCGTTTCTCCGGCCACTCCTGCGTTTTTTCCGGAAACGGTAGCGTTTTCAGCCACACGCCCCTGAAACGCCGTGTTTCCGCCCAGTAACACCCATTTCCTGTCAATCACATTACGATCGCCGGAGCGAAGAAAAAGCCGTGAGTAAAAATACTATCTTCATAGTAAAGTTACTTGGCGCAGTCGCAGTGCGAACATTGCGCATGCGTACTAAGCGGATTTTCACTGCGATGCGATGAAAAATACCGAGCGAACAACTCGGAATGAGGGCCATAGTCATAATCGCTCAGAAAGTTAGTGCATATCTCTCCATGTGTACACAGCCAGCGATAGCGATGCGCATCCCCGCCAGGTCACTATCGCTGCTAAAAATAGACTGTGCAGGCAAGTCAATTTTGGCTATGTCGCTGGAAAAGAAAAAGCATCCCCTTGCTTAAATGAGTTAGTCAAAATCGCCCATAGCCAAAATCGCTGGAAAAGTTAGTCAAAATCTCTGGTAAAGTTAGTCAAAATCTCCTACAGCCAGTTCAAGGGAAATCGCTCAGTCAAAATCTCTCATAGTCATAATCTCTCCGTGTGTATGCACCTTTATAGACAGGAAAAAACAGACACCCAACCGACTTTTCAAACATTTGAATCTCCCCCTTAAAGTGCCAGTGGCTCCAAAGGACCCGTCTATACCCATGGTACTAATGTAGACCCCAGCATCCTCTACGGACTACGCGAAAAGGATTTACCGGTAGGTAATTAAAATCCTATTATTACATGACGGGGACAGAGAGCAAATATTACTTGTCCCATTAATTGTTACAGTTCCTCTTACCAGATTTCGTCGTCATCATCATGAAGGGTGGGCGGCTGAGCTCAGAAGACCACTGATGCTGCATTATAAACTGAACTGATATCTTTATTTCCCATATTTAAATGTAAACATGTGAAATGGGAAATGTGTCATTAATGCGGCTGCCAGAACCTGCATCTGCACATAAGATTTTGCTGAGACTGATGGTGGCGGCTAAGAATGCACCAATCAGATGCTGCCAATGGGTGCGTGGATGAACACCAGGGAGACCAGGAACAACGCTGCTTGTTACAAATAAACCATCACTATTATGAGAAAGAACTTTGACATGACGTGGCTCAGTGGCTGGGGAGGGCATGCAGTAGCTGGAGGAGGTGGCATGATGTGACTGGGGAGGGCATGCAGTAGCTGGAGGAGGTGGCATGATGTGTCTGGGGAGGGCATGCAGTAGCTGGAGAAGGTGGAATGATGTGTCTGGGGAGGGCATGCAGTAGCTGAAAGACGTGGCATGATGTGACTGGGGAGGGCATGCAGTAGCTGGAGGAGGTGGCATGATGTGACTGGGGAGGGCATGCAGTAGCTGGAGGAGGTGGCATGATGTGATTGGGGAGGGCATGCAGTAGCTGGAGAAGGTGGCATGATGTGACTGGGGAGGGCATGCAGTACCTGGAGAAGGTGGCATGATGTGACTGGGGAGGGCATGCAGTAGCTGGAGAAGATGGCATGATGTGACAGGGGAGGGCACACAGTAGCTGGAGGAGGTGGCATGATGTGACTGGGGAGGGCACGCAGTAGCTGGAGAAGGTGGCATGATGTGACGGGAGGGCATGCAGTAGCTGGAGAAGGTGGCATGATGTGACTGGGGAGGGCATGCAGTAGCTGGAGGAGGTGGCATGATGTGACTGGGGAGGGCATGCAGTAGCTGGAGGAGGTGGCATGATGTGACTGGGGAGGGCATGCAGTAGCTGGAGGAGGTGGCATGATGTGACTGGGGAGGGCATGCAGTAGCTGGAGAAGGTGGCATGATGTGACTGGGGAGGGCATGCAGTAGCTGGAGAAGGTGGCATGATGTGACTGGGGAGGGCATGCAGTAGCTGGAGAAGGTGGCATGATGTGACGGGAGGGCACGCAGTAGCTAGAGGAGGTGGCATGATGTGGCTGGGGAGGGCATGCAGTAGCTGGAGAAGGTGGCATGATGTGATGGGAGGGCACGCAGTAGCTAGAGGAGGTGGCATGATGTGTCTGGGTAGGGCATGCAGTAGCTGGAGGAGGTGACATGATGTGTCTGGGGAGGGCATGCAGTAGCTGGAGAAGATGGCATGATGTGACTGGGGAGGGCACGCAGTAGCTGGAGGAGGTGGCATGATGTGACTGGGGAGGGCATGCAGTAGCTGGAGAAGGTGGCATGATGTGACTGGGGAGGGCATGCAGTAGCTGGAGAAGGTGGCATGATGTGACTGGGGAGGGCACGCAGTAGCTGGAGAAGGTGGCATGATGTGACGGGAGGGCACGCAGTAGCTAGAGGAGGTGGCATGATGTGTCTGGGGAGGGCATGCAGTAGCTGGAGGAGGTGGCATGATGTGTCTGGGAAGGGCATGCAGTAGCTGAAAGACGTGGCATGATGTGACTGGGGAGGGCATGCAGTAGCTGGAGGAGGTGGCATTATGTGACTGGGGAGGGCATGCAGTAGCTGGAGGAAGTGGCATGATGTGACTGGGCAGGGCACGCAGTAGCTGGAGGAGGTGGCATGATGTGACTGGGGAAGGCACGCAGTAGCTGGAGGAGGTGGCATGATGTGACTGGGGAGGGCACGCAGTAGCTGGAGAAGGTGGCATGATGTGACTGGGGAGGGCATGCAGAAGCTGGAGAAGGTGGCATGATGTGTCTGGGGAGGGCATGCAGTAGCTAGAGGAGGTGGCATGATGTGGCTGGGGAGGGCATGCAGTAGCTGGAGAAGGTGGCATGATGTGACTGGGGAGGGCATGCAGTAGCTGGAGAAGGTGGCATGATGTGTCTGGGGAGGGCATGCAGTAGTTGGAGGAGGTGGCATTATGTGACTGGGGAGGGCATGCAGTAGCTGGAGGAAGTGGCATGATGTGACTGGGCAGGGCATGCAGTAGCTGGAGGAGGTGGCATGATGTGACTGGGGAGGGCACGCAGTAGCTGGAGGAGGTGGCATGATGTGACTGGGGAGGGCATGCAGTAGCTGGAGAAGGTGGCATGATGTGACTGGGGAGGGCATGCAGTCGCTGGAGGAGGTGGCATAATGTGACTGGGGAGGGCATGCAGTAGCTGGAGGAGGTGGCATGATGTGGCTGGGGAGGGCATGCAGTAGCTGGAGAAGGTGGCATGATGTGACTGGGGAGGACATGCAGCAGCTGGAGGAAGTGGCAGGATGTGACTGGGGAGGGCATGCAGTAGCTGGAGGAGGTGGCATGATGTGGCTGGGGAGGGCATGCAGTAGCTGGAGAAGGTGGCATGATGTGACTGGGGAGGACATGCAGCAGCTGGAGGAAGTGGCATGATGTGACTGGGGAGGGCATGCAGTAGCTGGAGGAGGTGGCATGATGTGACTGGGGAGGGCATGCAGTAGCTGGAGGAGGTGGCATGATGTGACTGGGGAGGGCATGCAGTAGCTGGAGAAGGTGGCATGATGTGGCTGGGGAGGGCATGCAGTAGCTGGAGAAGGTGGCATGATGTGACTGGGGAGAGCATGCAGTAGCTGGAGGTGGCATGATGTGGCTGGGAAGGGCATGCAGTAGCTGGAGAAGGTGGCATGATGTGTCTAGGGAGGGCATGCAGTAGCTGGAGGAGGTGGCATGATGTGACTGGGGAGGGCATGCAGTAGTTGGAGGAGGTGGCATGATGTGACTGGGGAGGGCATGCAGTAGCTGGAGGAAGTGGCATGATGTGACTGGGCAGGGCATGCAGTAGCTGGAGGAGGTGGCATGATGTGACTGGGGAGGGCACGCAGTAGCTGGAGGAGGTGGCATGATGTGACTGGGGAGGGCATGCAGTAGCTGGAGAAGGTGGCATGATGTGACTGGGGAGGGCATGCAGTAGCTGGAGAAGGTGGCATGATGTGACTGGGGAATTCATGCAGTAGCTGGAGAAGGTGGCATGATGTGACTGAGGAGGGCATGCAGTAGCTGAAAGACGTGGCATGATGTGACTGGGGAGGGCATGCAGTAGCTGGAGGAGGTGGCATGATGTGACTGGGGAGGACATGCAGTAGCTGGAGGAGGTGGCATGATGTGACTGGGGAGGGCATGCAGTAGCTGGAGAAGGTGGCATGATGTGTCTGGGGAGGGCATGCAGTAGCTGGAGGAGGTGGCATGATGTGACTGGGGAGGACATGCAGTAGTTGGAGGAGGTGGCATTATGTGACTGGGGAGGGCATGCAGTAGCTGGAGGAAGTGGCATGATGTGGCTGGGGAGGGCATGCAGTAGCTGGAGAAGGTGGCATGATGTGACTGGGGAGGACATGCAGCAGCTGGAGGAAGTGGCATGATGTGACTGGGGAGGGCATGCAGTAGCTGGAGGAGGTGGCATGATGTGGCTGGGGAGGGCATGCAGTAGCTGGAGAAGGTGGCATGATGTGACTGGGGAGAGCATGCAGTAGCTGGAGGTGGCATGATGTGGCTGGGAAGGGCATGCAGTAGCTGGAGAAGGTGGCATGATGTGTCTAGGGAGGGCATGCAGTAGCTGGAGGAGGTGGCATGATGTGGCTGGGGAGGGCATGCAGTAGCTGGAGAAGGTGGCATGATGTGACTGGGGAGAGCATGCAGTAGCTGGAGGTGGCATGATGTGGCTGGGAAGGGCATGCAGTAGCTGGAGAAGGTGGCATGATGTGTCTAGGGAGGGCATGCAGTAGCTGGAGGAGGTGGCATGATGTGACTGGGGAGGGCATGCAGTAGTTGGAGGAGGTGGCATGATGTGACTGGGGAGGGCATGCAGTAGCTGGAGGAAGTGGCATGATGTGACTGGGCAGGGCATGCAGTAACTGGAGGAGGTGGCATGATGTGACTGGGGAGGGCACGCAGTAGCTGGAGGAGGTGGCATGATGTGACTGGGGAGGGCATGCAGTAGCTGGAGAAGGTGGCATGATGTGACTGGGGAGGGCATGCAGTAGCTGGAGAAGGTGGCATGATGTGACTGGGGAATTCATGCAGTAGCTGGAGAAGGTGGCATGATGTGACTGAGGAGGGCATGCAGTAGCTGAAAGACGTGGCATGATGTGACTGGGGAGGGCATGCAGTAGCTGGAGGAGGTGGCATGATGTGACTGGGGAGGACATGCAGTAGCTGGAGGAGGTGGCATGATGTGACTGGGGAGGGCATGCAGTAGCTGGAGAAGGTGGCATGATGTGTCTGGGGAGGGCATGCAGTAGCTGGAGGAGGTGGCATGATGTGACTGTGGAGGACATGCAGTAGTTGGAGGAGGTGGCATTATGTGACTGGGGAGGGCATGCAGTAGCTGGAGGAAGTGGCATGATGTGACTGGGCAGGGCATGCAGTAGCTGGAGGAGGTGGCATGATGTGACTGGGGAGGGCACGCAGTAGCTGGAGGAGGTGGCATGATGTGACTGGGGAGGGCATGCAGTCGCTGGAGAAGGTGGCATGATGTGACTGGGGAGGGCATGCAGTCGCTGGAGGAGGTGGCATGATGTGACTGGGGAGGGCATGCAGTAGCTGGAGGAGGTGGCATGATGTGACTGGGGAGGGCAGGCAGTAGCTGGAGAAGGTGGCATGATGTGGCTGGGGAGGGCATGCAGTAGCTGGAGGAGGTGGCATGATGTGGCTGGGGAGGGCATGCAGTAGCTGGAGGAGGTGGCATGATGTGACTGGGGAGGGCATGCAGTAGCTGGAGAAGGTGGCATGATGTGTCTGGGGAGGGCATGCAGTAGCTGGAGGAGGTGGCATGATGTGACTGGGGAGGGCATGCAGTAGTTGGAGGAGGTGGCATGATGTGACTGGGGAGGGCATGCAGTAGCTGGAGGAAGTGGCATGATGTGACTGGGCAGGGCACGCAGTAGCTAGAGAAGGTGGCATGATGTGACGGGAGGGCATGCAGTAGTTGGAGGAGGTGGCATGAAGCGACTGGGGAGGGCATGCAGTAGCTGGAGGTGGCATGATGTGGCTGGGAAGGGCATGCAGTAGCTGGAGAAGGTGGCATGATGTGACTGGGGAGGACATGCAGCAGCTGGAGGAAGTGGCATGATGTGACTGGGGAGGGCATGCAGTAGCTGGAGGAGGTGGCATGATGTGACTGGGGAGGGCATGCAGTAGCTGGAGGAGGTGGCATGATGTGACTGGGCAGGGCATGCAGTAGCTGGAGAAGGTGGCATGATGTGACTGGGGAGGGCATGCAGTAGCTGGAGAAGGTGGCATGATGTGTCTGGGGAGGGCATGCAGTAGCTGGAGAAGGTGGCATGATGTGTCTGGGGAGGGCATGCAGTAGCTGGAGGAGGTGGCATGATGTGACTGGGGAGGGCATGCAGTAGTTGGAGGAGGTGGCATTATGTGACTGGGGAGGGCATGCAGTAGCTGGAGGAGGTGGCATGATGTGACTGGGGAGGGCATGCAGTAGCTGGAGGAAGTGGCATGATGTGACTGGGCAGGGCATGCAGTAGCTGGAGGAGGTGGCATGATGTGACTGGGGAGGGCACGCAGTAGCTGGAGGAGGTGGCATGATGTGACTGGGGAGGGCATGCAGTAGCTGGAGAAGGTGGCATGATGTGACTGGGGAGGGCATGCAGTAGCTGGAGGAGGTGGCATGATGTGACTGGGGAGGGTATGCAGTAGCTGGAGGAGGTGGCATGATGTGACTGGGGAGGGCAGGCAGTAGCTGGAGAAGGTGGCATGATGTGGCTGGGGAGGGCATGCAGTAGCTGGAGGAGGTGGCATGATGTGGCTGGGGAGGGCATGCAGTAGCTGGAGGAGGTGGCATGATGTGACTGGGGAGGGCATGCAGTAGCTGGAGAAGGTGGCATGATGTGTCTGGGGAGGGCATGCAGTAGCTGGAGGAGGTGGCATGATGTGACTGGGGAGGGCATGCAGTAGTTGGAGGAGGTGGCATGATGTGACTGGGGAGGGCATGCAGTAGCTGGAGGAAGTGGCATGATGTGACTGGGCAGGGCACGCAGTAGCTAGAGGAGGTGGCATGATGTGTCTGGGGAGGGCATGCAGTAGCTGGAGGAGGTGGCATGATGTGTCTGGGGAGGGCATGCAGTAGCTGAAAGACGTGGCATGATGTGACTGGGGAGGGCATGCAGTAGCTGGAGGAGGTGGCATGATGTGACTAGGGAGGGCATGCAGTAGCTGGAGGAGGTGGCATGATGTGACTGGGGAGGGCATGCAGTAGCTGGAGGAGGTGGCATGATGTGACTGGGGATGGCATGCAGTAGCTGGAGAAGGTGGCACGATGTGACTGGGGAGGGGATGCAGTAGCTGGAGAAGGTGGCATGATGTGACTGGAGAGGGCATGCAGTAGCTGGAGAAGATGGCATGATGTGACTGGGGAGGGCATGCAGTAGCTGGAGAAGGTGGCATGATGTGACGGGAGGGCATGCAGTAGTTGGAGGAGGTGGCATGATGTGACTGGGGAGGGCATGCAGTAGCTGGAGGAGGTGGCATGATGTGACTGGGGAGAGCATGCAGTAGCTGGAGGTGGCATGATGTGGCTGGGAAGGGCATGCAGTAGCTGGAGAAGGTGGCATGATGTGTCTAGGGAGGGCATGCAGTAGCTGGAGGAGGTGGCATGATGTGACTGGGGAGGGCATGCAGTAGTTGGAGGAGGTGGCATGATGTGACTGGGGAGGGCATGCAGTAGCTGGAGGAGGTGGCATGATGTGACTGGGGAGGGCATGCAGTAGCTGGAGAAGGTGGCACGATGTGACTGGGGAGGGCATGCAGTAGCTGGAGAAGGTGGCATGATGTGACTGGAGAGGGCATGCAGTAGCTGGAGAAGATGGCATGATGTGACTGGGGAGGGCATGCAGTAGCTGGAGAAGGTGGCATGATGTGACGGGAGGGCATGCAGTAGTTGGAGGAGGTGGCATGATGTGACTGGGGAGGGCATGCAGTAGCTGGAGGAGGTGGCATGATGTGACTGGGGAGAGCATGCAGTAGCTGGAGGTGGCATGATGTGGCTGGGAAGGGCATGCAGTAGCTGGAGAAGGTGGCATGATGTGTCTAGGGAGGGCATGCAGTAGCTGGAGGAGGTGGCATGATGCGACTGGGGAGGGCATGCAGTAGTTGGAGGAGGTGGCATGATGTGACTGGGGAGGGCATGCAGTAGCTGGAGGAAGTGGCATGATGTGACTGGGCAGGGCATGCAGTAGCTGGAGGAGGTGGCATGATGTGACTGGGGAGGGCACGCAGTAGCTGGAGGAGGTGGCATGATGTGACTGGGGAAGGCATGCAGTAGCTGGAGAAGGTGGCATGATGTGACTGGGGAGGGCATGCAGTAGCTGGAGAAGGTGGCATGATGTGACTGGGGAGGGCATGCAGTAGCTGGAGAAGGTGGCATGATGTGACTGGGGAATTCATGCAGTAGCTGGAGAAGGTGGCATGATGTGACTGAGGAGGGCATGCAGTAGCTGAAAGACGTGGCATGATGTGACTGGGGAGGGCATGCAGTAGCTGGAGGAGGTGGCATGATGTGACTGGGGAGGGCATGCAGTAGCTGGAGGAGGTGGCATGATGTGACTGGGGAGGGCATGCAGTAGCTGGAGGAGGTGGCATGATGTGACTGGGGAGGGCACGCAGTAGCTGGAGGAGGTGGCATGATGTGACTGGGGAGGGCATGCAGTAGCTGGAGAAGGTGGCATGATGTGACTGGGGAGGGCATGCAGTAGCTGGAGAAGGTGGCATGATGTGACTGGGGAATTCATGCAGTAGCTGGAGAAGGTGGCATGATGTGACTGAGGAGGGCATGCAGTAGCTGAAAGACGTGGCATGATGTGACTGGGGAGGGCATGCAGTAGCTGGAGGAGGTGGCATGATGTGACTGGGGAGGGCATGCAGTAGCTGGAGGAGGTGGCATGATGTGACTGGGCAGGGCATGCAGTTGCTGGAGGAGGTGGCATGATGTGACTGGGGAGGGCATGCAGTAGCTGGAGGAGGTGGCATGATGTGACTGGGGAGGGCATGCAGTTGCTGGAGGAGGTGGCATGATGTGACTGGGGAGGGCATGCAGTAGCTGGAGGAGGTGGCATGATGTGACTGGGGAGGGCATGCAGTAGCTGGAGGAGGTGGCATGATGTGACTGGAGAGGGCATGCAGTAGCTGGAGGTGGCATGATGTGACTGGGGAGGGCATGCATTACTGACGCAGGATTATAATAACCCAGATAATATAACAGACTGCCAGGCAGGCGCTTTCTGTAGCGGCACAGCAGCATCTGCGTTATGCGCGATTAGATATATAACATTATAGTATGGACTGTGATTATATAAAATGTATACAGTATAGAGGAGAGTGACTCTTGTGTTTGGTGCCGTCAGGGCTGTATTAGGGTTACAGGGTTATTCCCCACCGACACTCACCATCTGGGACTATGGGATCTAGGTACTAACCCGTGGAGAGAGATAAAGTACCAACCAAGCAGCTCCTAACTGCCATGCCACAGGCTGTGTTTGAAAAAATGACAGGAGCTGATTGGCTGGTACTTTATCTCTCTCCAAGGGTTAGTACATAGACCCCTGAATCACTGGATGGAACGCTGCCGAACCAGACTGTGAAAGTGGCGGTACTGGGGGAAATGCGTGGCCCTGATTTTAGGGGGGGCCCCAGAGCGACTGGCAGGCTACCTTGCTATAAACCAGTCTAACCATGTTGATACTATGGGGGGTCATTCAGAGTTGATTGCACGCTGTTTTTAGCAGCCGTGCAAACGCATAGTCGCCGCCCACGGAGGAGTGTATTTTCACTTTGCGAGTGTGCGAACGCCTGTGCAGCCGAGCGCAGCAAAAACATTTTGTGCAGTTTCAGAGTAGGTCTGAACTTACTCAATCACTTCAGTCTTTTTGGTGCCGGAATTGACATCAGACACCCGCCCTACAAACGCCCGGACACGCCTGCGTTTTTCCTACCACTCCGAGAAAACGGTCAGTTGCGCCCCATAAACGCCCTCTTTCTGTCAATCTCCTTGCGATCAGATGTGCGAATGGATTCTTTGTTAAATCCATCGCTGGGGAACAATCCGCTTTGTACCCGTACGACACGCCTGCACATTGCGGTGCATACGCATGCGCAGTAGAGACCTGAGCACAGCGCAGCGAAAATCAGCAGCGTGCAATCAACTCGGAATGAACCCCCCCCTATATTGTAGGAACCAATGAGCACAAAGTTGCTGAACACGTGTATATTAGGGGTAATTTAAACCTGATCGCTGCTGTGCGTTTTTGCACAGCGGGTGATCAAGCCTGAACTGCGCATGCGCCGGCGCATCCCAGAGATACTATCTGCATGCCAGCCCAGCGATCGCCTCTGATTGACAGGCAGAGGCGGTCGCTGGGCGGGATGGGGCAGGCCAGCAGTGTTAGGCTGCCGTTTTGGGGGTATGGTGCGGGGGTGGGCAGCGGCAGCTGCGTGACATCACACACAGCCTCTGCGACCCAGGGAGCTACTCTTCAGGTACAAAAAGCATAGCCGTGCGATGCTTTTGTAACTGTGCGGGGAAGGGGGGGGGGCAGACATGCGGGACGGACTAGCCCTGTGCTGGGTATCCCTCCACATGTCAGGGTGGCTGATCGTAGCCGTGCTAAATTTTGCATTGTATATTACTACTGGTCTTCTGTTCTAACCTCATTGCCATGCCCATATTGCCCACTAGGGGCTTAATTCAGAGTTGATCGCAGCAGCAAATTTGTTAGCAGTTGGGTAAAACCATGGCCCTCATTCCGAGTTGATCGCTCGGTAATTTTCTTCGCATCGCAGTGAAATTCCGCTTAGTACGCATGCGCAATATTCGCACTGCGACTGCGCCAAGTAATTTTACAATGAAGATAGTATTTTTACTCACGGCTTTTTCTTCGCTCTGGCGAACGTAGTGTGATTGACAGGAAATGGGTGTTACTGGGCGGAAACACAGCGTTTTCGGGGCGTGTGGATAAAAACGCTACCGTTTCCGGAAAAAACGCAGGAGTGGCCGGAGAAACGGGGGAGTGTCTGGGCGAACGCTGGGTGTGTTTATGACGTCAAACCAGGAACGACAAGCACTGAACTGAACGCAGATGCCGAGTAAGTCTGAAGCTACTCTGAAACTGCTAAGTAGTTTGTAATCGCAATATTGCGAATACATCGGTCGCAATTTTAAGAAGCTAAGATACACTCCCAGTAGGCGTAGGCTTAGCGTGAGCAACTCTGCTAAATTCGCCTTGCGAGCGATCAACTCGGAATGAGGGCCCATGTGCACTGCAGGGAGGGCAGATACAACATGTGCAGAGAGAGTTAGATTTGGGTGGGGTGTGTTAAATCTGAAATCTAAATTATAGTGTAAAAATAAAGCAGCCAGTATTTACCCTGCACAGAAACAATATAACCCGCCCAAATCTAACTCTCTCTGCACATGTTACATCTGCCCCCCTGCAGTAGACATGGTTTTGCCCATCTGCTAACAAATTTGCTGCTGCGATCAGGCCTGAATTACTCCCTAGGTTCGGCTGTAGAAAGCATAATGCAAGTTTAAGGTGAACGGCTTAATGGATGTATAGTGTAAACGTACAGCGATGAGCGTGGCTCACGTTGCATTGTGGGGTTGTTAGCTCTTCATGTCATAATTCCATGAAGGTGGGGCTAATCATTAATAGCGGATCATGGGATCCATTAGCTTATTAGTAGGGTGATGGCGGAATCTATTTGTTGGATGCATAATTTAGAAGAGAAGTTATGTTGGGGACTATTACTTTAAGGTGGGGATATAGGACTAATCATTTAATGATGGAGCGGTTTGGGGACTGAACGTGGAGAATATTTCTCAATATGCTAATTATATAATGTTTAGGAGGAAATTAGATTTTTTTTAAAAATATGAATACTGTTCATTTAATGTTTGGTCTGGTTAAGGGGAAATAAGTTTATACTATTAGTTTTATGTTAGGGTATTTTTAATTTTTTTTTGGTGGTGGTGGGGGGGAATAGGTCTATTTATTAAATGTGAATATAATTGAACCATCGATGGTTAATCACTGACAGTAAACTGTTTTCACACCAATGGTGAGATACAGCGATTCTTCGCGTTCATTGGCACAGAGCCCGCTCACCCCTGAAATTATTTTCTTTTCTCCTTGGCGCCAGGACATGGAGCCTAGCTCCACCCGTGATGCAACCTGCAAAGCCACGTTGCCACCATTGATTAGCCCACTGCCTGGTGCGTAAGAAAGCAGGGATGACCATCGGTGGGTGAAACTATCGATGGTTCCCGCTGTGATGGGTTCATACTATTGATGTTAACCACCAATGGTATGAACCCATCATCCACCCCACCACAATGAGCGGAACAACAAAGGCTCTCCCGCACCTGAGATCTCCTGTTGCTTGGACTAATGTGAAAGACTCCATGAAAAATAACAGTAAATAAACATAGAATTCTACACGAGATAAGAACCACTTGGCCCATCTAATCTGCCCTAAACTCATGCACACACCTATACACTACGGCAAAAAAAATTTGTCGGGAGTTAGTTATCCTACCAGTATGTTTTTGGAAATGAGGAATTCGAAATACCTGAAGAAGGCCATGCAAGCACGGGGAGAACATACAAACTCCACACAGGGCCATGGTGGGAATGGAACCCATGACCTCAGTGCTTGGAGGCAGTAATGTTCACCATTACACCGTCCGTAATGGTTACAGATACTGCGGTCGGAGTCCTGGAGACGATCGGGTTAGTAGCCAGGGAAGGATATCGAGAGGAGAGTAACGTCAGCCTATCCGCCACAACTTTTATTTATTCACCCACTTTATAAAAATAATCTGGAAAGTGAATTTTGGGGATTTGGCCCGCATTACTGGGTCACATTTACGAGAGGGTCCTGACTCCATCAGACCCCTGGTAAACATGGTTCCGGTTCACTCTCTCCCCCAGCCTACACAATACAGTGCGTTATTGCTGTGGGATACTGAGAAGCCGGCACATTTCCAGAAGCGTTAAAACAACACCACCTGGTACTGCGGCCGGGCGAGGAGAGCGTAGGAGTTATTTTAGAACTGGGTAGCAAGTGGATCTATATGATTTAATTGAGAGGATTAACACAGAGGTCTGGTATCTGCTTGTATGGTGCCATGACACCCCTTGAAGGACAGTTTGAGGAGTCACCCCCCCCCCCCCCCTCTTTTGTCCCAAATACAGAGCCCTGGGACAGAGACCTCGGTGTCAACAGCATTCCCTGACTGTCTCCAGCAGCTGTCCCTGCGGGCATGGAAATGAGACATTAAGGGATTAGAAGAGGACGACAGCATCCAGTGGTGCTGTGCCGCACTTCTCCCGAGGCAGGTGGATATATTTGGACTGCATTCTTCGGGTGCCATTCCCAGTGCCTGCTGCACCGAGAGACGAGCTGCCAGAAGCCCTCACTGCGGGGAGAGTGACATAACCAGTTGGAGGCTTAGGGTGTCGAGCACGAATATCATTCATACAAATATAGATAACATGGGAAGGACACAGAGAGAGAAGGGGAAGAGGGGGGTGGGGTGGGGGGGGGGGGGGGACACACACACACACACACAAAAGGTTATATATCCAAGAACTTGTACATGTGCAGTTTAGGCCTGTCTGGAGCTGAGGGGGTATTGTTCAGCATCCAGACAGGGTGGGGGAGCAGTGATGATGAGAGAGTAGGGTGGAAATGTTCAGGGGATGCCGGAGATTTATATTTGTAGCATTTGAAAATTCAAATAGCGTTATTAATGTTTGATTGCGATTTACAGCGCCTCGCGAAAGTATTCAACCCTCCGAAAAAGCCAGAGGATTTGCCAGTTTTACAAATATCAGTTTGTTCCTAGCAGTATGTTTATTGCCCACCAGTAGGCCACAACGTTTTCCAAACTCATAATTTATTATTTGTCTGCAGATTTACTGATTTTTATTAAAAAAAAAAAAAAAAGTGTTCAACCTATCCGCTGTGGAAGCTCCAAGTTTACACAAATAAAAGCTATTGCTCTAACCACTGGCTTTCATTTAGCGTCTACCTGTGAGTTACAAAAAATAAGAATTTACTCACCGGTAATTCTATTTCTCGTAGTCCGTAGTGGATGCTGGGGACTCCGTAAGGACCATGGGGAATAGACGGGCTCCGCAGGAGACTGGGCACTCTAAGAAAGATTTAGGACTACCTGGTGTGCACTGGCTCCTCCCCCTATGACTCTCCTCCAAGCCTCAGTTAGGACACTGTGCCCGGAAGAGCTGACACAATAAGGAAGGATTTTGAATCCCGGGTAAGACTCATACCAGCCACACCAATCACACCATATAACTCGTGATAGGAACCCCGGTTAACAGTATGATAACAATGGAGCCTCTGAACAGATGGCTCGCCATAACAACCCGATTTGTGTAACAATAACTATATACAAGTATTGCAGACAATCCGCACTTGGGATGGGCGCCCAGCATCCACTACGGACTACGAGAAATAGAATTACCGGTGAGTAAATTCTTATGTTCTCTAACGTCCTAGTGGATGCTGGGGACTCCGTAAGGACCATGGGGATTATACCAAAGCTCCCAAACGGGCGGGAGAGTGCGGATGACTCTGCAGCACCGAATGAGAGAACTCCAGGTCCTCCTCAGCCAGGGTATCAAATTTATAGAATTTTGCAAACATGTTTGCCCCTGACCAAGTAGAAGCTCGGCAAAGTTGCAAAGCCGAGACCCCTCGGGCAGCCGCCCAGGATGAGCCCACCTTCCTTGTGGATTGGGCTTTTACAGATTTAGGCTGCGGTAGTCCCACCGCAGAATGCGCCAAATCCAGGGCGCGATAGACTGCTTAGAAGCAGGTGCACCCAGCTTGTTGGGTGCATATAGAATAAACAGCGAGTCAGTTTTCCTGACTCCAGCCGTCCTGGAAACATAAATTTTCAGGGCCCTGACTACGTCCAAAAACTTGGAATCCTCCAAGTCCCTAGTAGCCGCAAGCACCACAATAGGTTGGTTCAAGTGAAAAGCTGATACCACCTTCGGGAGAAACTGAGGACGAGTCCTCAACTCTGCCCTATCCATATGGAAAATCAGATAGGGGCTCTTACAGGACAAAGCCGCCAATTCTGACACCCGTCTGGCCGAAGCCAGAGCCAACAACATAACCACTTTCCACGTGAGATATTTTAAATCCACAGTCTTAAGTGGCTCAAACCAATGTGATTTTAGAAACTCCAAGACCACATTGAGATCCCAAGGTGCCACTGGGGGCACAAAAGGAGGCTGAATATGCAAGACTCCCTTGACAAAAGTCTGAACTTCAGGCAGTGAAGCCAGTTCTTTCTGGAAGAAAATCTACAGGGCCGAGATCTGGACTTTAATGGACCCCAATTTGAGGCCCAAAGTCACACCTGCTTGCAGGAAATGTAGGAAACGACCCAGTTGAAATTCCTCCGTTGGGGCCTTCTTGGCCTCACACCAAGCAACATATTTCCGCCAAATGCGGTGATAATGCTTTGCGGGGACATCCTTCCTGGCTTTGATCAGGGTAGGGATGACTTCCTCCGGAATACCTTTTTCCTTTAGGATCCAGCGTTCAACCGCCATGCCGTCAAACGCAGCTGCTGTAAGTCTTGGAACAGACAGGGTCCCTGCTGCAGCAGGTCTTGTCTGAGCGGCAGAGGCCAAGGGTCCTAGCTTTAAGGAGAGTGGAGATGACCTCCCCAGGAATACCATTCCGAGCTAGGATTTGGCGTTCAACTTCCACGCCGTCAAACGCAGCCGCGGTAAGTCCAGAAACACGCAGGGCCCCTGCAGTAACAGGTCCTCTCTTAGAGGAAGCGGCCAAGGATCTTCAACAAACAACTCCTGAAAATCCGGATACCAAGCCCTCCGTGGCCAATCTGGAACGAGTATTGCCTGAACCCCTGTTCGTCGTACGATCCTCAGCACCTTTGGAATGAGAGGAAGCGGAGGGAAGACATACACCGACCAAAACACCCACGGAGTTACCAGGGAGTCCACTGCACTGGCTTGGGAGTCCCTTGACCTGGAACAATACCTCGGAAGCTTCTTGTTGAGGCGCGACGCCATCATGTCTATCAGAGGAATTCCCCAACGCCTTGTCACTTCTGCAAATACCTCTTGATGAAGAGCCCACTCTCCCGGATGGAGATCGTGTCTGCTGAGGAAGTCTGCTTCCCAGTTGTCCACGCCCGGGAGGAAGACTGCTGACAGAGCGCTTACGTGCTGTTCCGCCCAGCGAAAGATACTTGTGGCCTCCGCCTTGTCCTGCCTTGGCGGTTTACGTACGCCACCGCTGTTATGTTGTCTGACTGGATCAGGACAGGTAGACCCTGAAGAAGGTTCTTCGCTTGCAGCAGGCCGTTGTAAATGGCTCTTAACTCGAGAACATTTATGTGGAGACAAGATTCCTGGCTTGACCACTTTCCCTGGAAATTTCTTCCTTGCGTGACTGCGCCCCAGCCTCGGAAACTTGCATCTGTTGTCAGCAGGACCCAGTCCTGGATTCCGAATCGGCGTCCCTCTAGAAGGTGAGAACCTTGCAGCCACCACAGGAGAGAGATCCTGGCTCTGGAAGATAGACTTATTTTCCGGTGCATGTGCAGGTGAGACCCGGACCAGTTGTTTAGAAGATCCCACTGAAACACCCGGCATGAAACCTGCCAAACGGAATGGCTTCGTAAGCCGCCACCATCTTCTCTAGTATCCGAGTGCATTGATGAATCGACACAATTGTCGGCCTCAGAAGCTCCCTGACCATGGTCTGGATATCCAGAGCTTTGTCCTCTGGAAGAAAAACTCTCTGTAGTTCCGTGTCTAGTATCATACCCAGGAAGGACAGCCGAGTGGGCGGGATCAACTGAGACTTTGGCAAATTTAGAATCCAACCATGATGTCGCAGAACCGACAGGGAGAGATCCACATTTCTCAACAACTGTTCCTTGGACCTCGCCTTTATCAGGAGATCGTCCAAGTACGGGATAATTGTGACCCCTTGCTTGCGCAGGAGAACCATCATTTCCGCCATTACCTTGGTGAAAACCCTCAGGGCCGCGGAAAGCCCAAACGGCAACGTCTGAAATTGGTAATGACCATCCTGTACCGCAAACCTCAGGAAGGCTTGATGAGGAGGGTATATCGGGACGTGCAAGTAAGCATCTTTTATGTCGACTGACGCCATAAAATCCCCCCTTTCGAGGCTGGAGATCACAGCTCAAAGAGACTCCATCTTGAACTTGAAAATTTTTAAGTATGGATTGAGGGATTTTAGGTTCAGAATCGGTCTGACCGAGCCGTCCAGCTTCGGCACGACAAAGAGGCTCGAATAGAACCCTTCCCCCCGTTGGGACAGGGGAACCGGCACAATGACCCTCTGTTGACACAACTTTTGTATCGCAGCCTTTACCACTTCTCTTTCGGGAAGAGAAGCTGGCAAGGCCGACACGAAAAAGCGGCGCGCGGGGGGGGGGGGGGGCATCTCCTGAAACTACAGTCTGTACCCTTGGGACACTATGTCTAAGACCCAAGGATCCAGGGCCGATTGAAACCAGACCTGACTGAAGAATCGGAGACGGCCCCCCACCCACCGGTATGGACTCCCGCAGGGGAGCCCCAGCATCATGCGGTGGATTTGGTAGAAGCGGGGAGGATTTTTGGTCCTAGGTGCCTGACACTGCAGGCGACTTCTTTCCCCTTCCTCTACCCTTTGAGGCGAGGAAGGACGAGCCCTTACCTCTTTTGTATTTATTAGGCCGAAAGGACTGCATCTGCTGATGGGGTGCCTTTTTCTGTTGTGTGGGAATATAAGGAAGAAAAGATGACTTATCCGCAGTAGCGGTAGACACCAGGTCAGCTAGGCCGTCACCAAACAAGACACTACCTTTAAAAGGGGGGAGCTTCCATATTCTTCTTGGAGTCGGCATCAGCATTCCATTGATGAATCCACAGCGCCCTCCTGGCCGAGACCACCATGGCACAGGCTCTTGATCCCAAGAGGCCAACATCCCTCGCCGCATCCTTTAGCTAATCTGCAGCGTCCTTGATATAACCAAGAGTCAAAAGAATGTTATCCTTATCAAGGGTATCCATATCAGAAGCCAAATTATCAGCCCACTTAGCAATAGCACTACTCACCCATACCGACGCCACAACAGGTCTGAGCAATGCACCATTATTAAATAAAATGGACTTCAATGTCGTCTCCAGTTTGCGATCCGCTGGGTCCTTGAGAGCAGCTGTGTCCGGAGATGGAAGCGCCACCTTCTTGGACAAACGGGATAGAGCCTTGTCCACATTGGGAGACAACTCCCATTTGTCCCTGTCGTCAGAGGGGAAAGGATATGCCATCAAAATTCTCTTGGGAATCTGCCACCTTTTGTCAGGCGACTCCCAAGCCTTTCCACAAAGCGCATTCATTTCATGAGAGGGGGGAAATTTTAGCTCAGGCCTCTTCCCCTTAAACAAGCAAACTCTTGTATCAGGAACGGCTGGTTCCTCAGATATATGTAAAACATCTTTGATGGCTATAATGTACTGAATACTCTTAACAACCCTTGGATGTAAAGAAGCCTCATTGAAATCGACATCGGAGTCAGAGTCCGTGTCGGTACCTGTATCTGCCATCTGGGTAAAAGAACGCTTTTGTGACCCTGAGGTGGTTTGTACCTGAGACAAAGCCTCCTCCATGGATTTTCTCCATGTTTGTGTCTGCGAATCAGATTTATCCAGTCTCTTAGATAATAAAGCCACATTTGCATTCAATGTACTCAGCATAGTCACCAAATCATCAATCGGCTGTGCCGACAGAGTCATACCCAAATCCCTCTCTGCGCCCACAATAACTTCCTCCGGGGAGGAACACCCAGCCTCAGACATGTCGACAGGGAGTACCGACACACCCACACTGGCCAAAAACAAGGGGACAGACCCACAGGGAAGCCTGTAGGGAGAAACACAGAGGGAGTATGCCAGCTCACACCCCAGCGTCCATATACTAATTGATATAATATATGTGACCAGCGCTGTCTACAATATGATAAAAGCACCAATATGATAAAAGCCCCCCCCCCCCCGTTTTTGCCCCCTTGTTACTTGCGGGAGCTTGGAGGTCCGGGTCAGCGTCTCTGCAGCACTGTAGAGAGAGAGAAAATGGCGCTGGTGAGCAATGTGCGGCTAAGCCCCACCCCTTCCCGGCGCGCTGTAGCCCGCTCAATTTCAACTTTTTATGCTGGCGGGGGTAATCTATACGGTGCCTGTGCACCATATAAGCTGTTATGCCAGTCAGTGACCGCAGTAACTGCTGCCCAGGGTGCTCCCCCCTAGCACCCTGCGAGTGCCGTTGGTGATGTGTGTGGGAGCATGGAACGCAGTGTTACCGCTGCTGTTACCTCGTTACTGAAGTCTTCTGCCGTCACTGAAGTCTTCGGTTCTTCTAATACTCACTTGGCTTCTTTCTTCTGGCTTCTGTGAGGGGGTTGACGGCGCGGCTCCGGGAACAAGCAGCTAGGCGCACCAAGTGATCGAACCCTCTGGAGCTAATGGTGTCCAGTAGCCTAAGAAGCAGAGCCTTTAACTAAGTAGAAGTAGGTCTGACTTCTCTCCCCTCAGTCAGGTCTCCCTGAAAATAAAAAACCTACCAAAGTCTTTCTAGAGAAACTCAGTAGAGCTCCCCTAGTGAGTGTCCAGTCACTCCTGGGCACAAAGTTTAACTGAGGTCTGGGGGAGGGGCATAGAGGGAGGAGCCAGTTCACACCCAGTCAAAGTCTTTTTAGTGTGCCCAAGTTCCTGCGGATCCCGTCTATACTCCATGGTCCTTTTGGAGTCCCCAGCATCCTCTAGTACGTAAGAGAAAAGAAAAAAACAGTGACAGTGGAGAACCATTGGCTTTTCCGTCATTGATGGCAAAACCATCTACCACTGATGATATGTGGTTTGGCCAACCCCGCTCCTTCCCTATCGTTCTACCACTCTTGGATAAGCCCCAACTAAACGCGCATCAAATTTTGCAGTGATTTCCTCCCCTGAGCAGACGTGCACTCCTGGCACAACATAGCCAACTGTGAGTGGAGGAAGCACAGTACTAAGCCCGTGGTCAGCTTGACTGGGTACCATGATGCCCGTAAGTGACAGCGGCTCCTAGTGGTGCATAAAGAATACTCATGGCAACATCTAAGAACTGTACAAGATATAATACACATGCATATCTATAACAGCCCAAACTGTTGCTGGTGAGAGGGGATGCCGAGCAGGCTTAACCTTTATTTTTAACACGACTTGGCACCGCGCTCACACCACAACTTGACTGCATGACACTTGCAGAGCTGAATATCTCACAACATGACAAACCCCTGGCCATGTCATTACTATGCGGTAGAACTGCAAAGTCATTTCAAATAATCAAGGTGTACATTTACATTGTTGTTTTAACGCTGAAGAAACGGGACACCCCTGTAGAAATACAAGGAATTGAATGTTCTATTAACACCTCCGTGCTGGAGTGCTCGTACTTTCCGCACTTGCATAGATCACGCCACCTTGCTCAGAGGGGTGTCCTGTTCTCTGTGTGCTAATTATTGGTTGGCAGCAAGGCACGGGGGGTGGTGGTGGGGGGGGTGGATTAGTGCTACACAGCGACATGTTCTCTGCAACTGACACCTGCAGCAGGTGCGACTTGTACAGGTGACCAGAGGCTCTGTCAACGCGCTGTCAGGCGGTTGGCCACCATTTTTTTTTATTGGCGCGGATACGCATGATGTCACGCAGCAGCCCCGAAAACTGTCCCGGCGCATCCCCGTTCGGCTTGGTTATATTTAATTCTAAGGGCTGCCACTGCCTGGGTGACAACAGAGAACTCAAAAGGAAATTTTTCTGAACCGTTCGCCTGTATGGCGCAATGCTGCCCGTCCACTACAAATACCTGAGTTAAAATCACCGATTTTACAAATATAGTATACAAAGGAACAAAGTAGGGTGGTATATGTCTGTGTCCAGGGCGCATAAGAAATATAAATTACATAAAATACATCCCTTTAATTACTGACGAGATGATGTATCCTTCATGTGACAACTTCAGAATCTCTCTGATTGGCTCTTCCTCCTCTTGAAAACACCATATAGTGATCCCAAGGTTCATAAAAAACAAGAGTAAAAGAAAAAATGTGTAGAACAGTTTCACACCAATCAAATTATTTCCACAACTTGGAAAGCAGAAGGGCGTACCCCACTCACACAGAAACAAGTGAGTGGAAACCCATTGAAAGATACCTTTATGGGTTTCCACTCACTTGTTTCTGTGTGAGTGGGGTACGCCCTTCTGCTTTCCAAGTTGTGGAAATAATTTGATTGGTGTGAAACTGTTCTACACATTTTTTCTTTTACTCTTGTTTTTTATGAACCTTGGGATCACTATATGGTGTTTTCAAGAGGAGGAAGAGCCGATCAGAAAGATTCTTAAGTTGTCACATGAAGGATACATCATCTCGTCTGTAATTAAAGGGATGTATTTTATGTAATTTATATTTCTTATGCGCCCTGGACACAGACAACAGAGAACTGTATGCCCTGCTGAAAAGTTGTGGCACGTCCAAGTATTATTATTATTATCCACTATAGGGTACCACAAGAGGTCTGCGTGTCTTACAGAGAGCTTTCCGTTACATCCTGGTCCACAGCAACTAAAAAAACATGAACCCACTATTCTGTTGGTGCTACTCTAATGACGTCTTGTGTGCAACTATCCAGAGCAGAACAGGAACCGTTGCTGGAAGCTGGCAGATGCCTTGCTTTAGGATGCTGCTGCACAATTGGGAGTGCCGCAAGCTGGTCTCTACACACCTGTTCACACTCATCACTTTACCTGCTCAGACAGTTCAGACACAAAAGGCCGTTACTTCAGCGGAAACGACAGAACTTTAGCACACAGGAAAGTGGACATTTATTCACGAAGAGGATGACATTTATTTGCGTACTCATACTTTGAAAAGCGTAAATGGCAATTGTTTCCCATTGCACTTCTATAAACCAGTCCCAACTTAAGGCTTGCCCATAGCTTCCAGGAAATGTGTCAGGTACCAGGCTAATTCCCCGGAGTCAGCCTCTTCCTGGAGCGCACCTATGAGGATATATCGCACGTGGCACAATTTGGCTACAGCTGTTTAGCAATAATGATTTTGCGCACACGTTAAAATCATGTTAAGCGTTGTCTCGCTGTTTGCCAGGGACGGATGCTCCCAGTAACGCAGCAAATAATTGTGCACTCTGCAGCACCGCGAGGCGTGATGGGCAAACACAGCACTCAAGAAATGCGCATTACATCCAGAATAGATAGATTGCTGAGGGACGGGGCGATTCATCACTGGCGAGCTATGGAGCATGTCACAGTGAGATGCTGATGCGGACTGCAGCATTTACAACTCTTTCAAACAATCAATGATCCATACTCTGTATTGATTTTCCTGGGCTTTTAGTGTGTAAATCTAGCAGCAGATAATAGTTTGCATTAACCCCTTGGTGCTCACCATACATACCGTGCAATGCTTTGTGTTACACTTGGAAGCACGGACAGCTCAGGCCAACACCTGCCCTGGACATCTTTCCAAAGAACTAAATCATTTCCATTGCATTCTGATCTATCCATAACACTGACCTTTGGATTGTTCTAAACCCAACACATCATGGGGGTAATTCAGACCTGATCACTAGGCTACGTTTTCATACAGCCTGTGCTCAGGTCTGAACTGCGTATGCGTATGCACCGCAATGCGCAGACGTGTCAGTCCGCAGCACCGGGGCGCGTCGGGATGTGCGAGAAAAGCGTGACTGACAGGAAGAGGGCGTTTGTGGGTGGCAACTGACCATTTTCAGGGAGTGTCCGGAGAAAAGCAGGAGGGACCAGGCGTTTGGAGGGAGGGTTCCTGACGTCAGCTCCGGCCCCGATCATCGCACTGGAAGAGTAAGTCCTGGGCTGTGCAGAGACCGCACAAACTTCTGTTTATACAGCTCTCCTGCACATGCCATCGCACCCCTGCACAGCGGTTACCCCCTCCCCCTGTAGGCGGCGACTACCTGATCGCAGGGATGCAAAAAAACGCGCCCTAGCGATCAGGTCTGAATTAGGCCCCACGTTCTGAGGATTTGTGTCTGTGGATACAGGTGGGATAATGTGACCCAGCAACACAGATTAAGGATAGCAAATTCTGTTAATAAGCAGAATTTGCTATCCTGGGATCGCATGCTGCGGGCCGCCCATCGCTAGGCAAGGCCTCCCAGCATGCTGACCGGCGCCTCCCACCCCCCCTTTGATGAAGCAGAAATTGTGAGCGCCTCGCAATTTCTGCTTCATCGTAAAAATTCTTGATGCCTCCTGCCGGCGCAGCTTGGCTGTGGCCGCAGGAGACCCGGCGCCATCTTACCCATCGTGGCGGCTGCGTGTGACATCACGCAGCTTCCGCAATCACACCGCACCGCCAACCGTTCGCGTCGCTCCACCCCCGCAACGCTTCGTCTCGTCCCTGGAAACGGAGCGTTGTCGCCACCCCCCACCTGCACCACGACCACCTCTGCCTGATTGACAGGCAGAGGCGATTGCATTTTCTGCAACCCCCCTGCAGAAAATGCGGGCGCATCTTTTCAGCAAAAGTTCTGGTTGGATCGAACACTGCGATCCAACCAGAATTAGCCCCTAAATCACCTGTGCGTGACCAAAGACATCCACAAACCATGGCCTGCTGTTGAGGACTGGAGTCGTGAGATTTTGAAGGTTTTGAAATTCCGCCATTAGTCCAAGCTTTAAAGATATCAATGTTTGTCCAAATGATTAAATCAAATCGATTTAGGAACTATTTAAGTCACCTGTAAAGAAGCATGGATAGCCATAAAACCTGGACTGTAATGGCGGAGTTTTGGAACTTCTGCTTTAAACCATCAATTGTTCCATAGCTCAAAGTTGCCAAGACCCCAGTAACCCAAATATCAGAACTAAGCTGCATGTTATGCTTGAGGTATTGAACCCTACTGTCTGACCATTGGATGTCTCAGGGTCAGGGTGGAACTGACCCATCAACTCAGGGAGCTCTCACAGTAGTCCGTGGGTTCCTCATGAATTGAAGGAGGTGAAACAACAGTATTTGCAGTAATAATAAGATTTTAAACCTACCAGTAAATCTTTTTCTCGTAGTCCATAGAGGATGCTGGGACTCCGTAAGGACCATGGGGAATAGACGGGCTCCGCAGGAGACATGGGCACTTTAAGAAAGACTTTGACTCTGGGTGTGCATTGGCTCCTCCCTCTATGCCCCTCCTCCAGACCTCAGTTAGAGAAACTGTGCCCAGAGGAGATGGACAGTACGAGGAAAGGATTTTTGTTAATCCAAGGGCAAGATTCACACCAGCCACACCAATCACACCGTATAACTTGTGATAAACGACCCAGTTAACAGTATGAACAAACAACATAGTCTCGGTCCAAAACCGATGAAACTACAACATAACCCTTATGTAAGCAGTAACTATATACAAGTTTTGCAGAAGAAGTCCGCACTTGGGACGGGCGCCCAGCATCCTCTACGGACTACGAGAAAAAGATTTACCGGTAGATTTAAAATCTTATTTTCTCTAACGTCCTAGAGGATGCTGGGACTCCGTAAGGACCATGGGGATTATACCAAAGCTCCCAAACGGGCGGGAGAGTGCGGATGACTCTGCAGCACCGATTGAGCAAACAGAAGGTCCTCCTCAGCCAGGGTATCAAACTTATAGAACTTTGCAAAGGTGTTTGACCCCGACCAAGTAGCTGCTCGGCACAACTGTAGTGCCGAGACCCCTCGGGCAGCCGCCCAAGAAGAGCCCACCTTCCTAGTGGAATGGGCCTTAACCGATTTTGGCAACGGCAAACCTGCCGCAGAATGTGCCTGCTGAATCGTGTGACAGATCCAGCGAGCAATAGTCTGCTTTGAAGCAGGAGCGCCAATCTTGTTGGCCGCATATAAAACAAACAAAGCTTCTGTCTTCCTGACCCTAGCTGTTCTGGCCACATAAATCCTCAAAGCCCTGACCACATCAAGGGACTCGGAATCCTCCAAGTCCCGCGTAGCCACAGGCACTCCAATAGGTTGGTTCATATGAAAAGATGAGACCACCTTAGGAAGGAAGCGAGGACGAGTCCTCAATTCCGCCCTATCCACATGAAAAACTAGATAGGGGCTTTTATGTGACAAAGCCACCAGTTCCGAAACACGCCTTGCTGAAGCTAAGGCTAGCAACATGACCACCTTCCAAGTGAGGTACTTCAACTCCACCGCGTTGAGTGGTTCAAACCAATGTGACTTAAGGAAACGTAACACCACGTTAAGGTCCCAAGGCGCCACCGGAGGTACAAACGGGGGCTGAATATGCAGAACTCCCTTCACGAATGTCTGAACTTCAGGAAGAGAAGCCAATTCCTTTTGAAAGAAAATGGATAAAGCCGAAATTTGAACCTTTATGGACCCTAATTTTAGGCCCAAATTCACTCCAGTCTGAAGGAAGTGAAGGAGACGGCCCAAATGGAATTCCTCCATAGGAGTACTCCTGGCCTCACACCAAGAAACATATTTTCTCCATATGAGGTGATAATGTTTTTCGATGTCACATCCTTCCTAGCCTTAATCAGGGTAGGAATGACCTCCTCCGGAATACCTTTTTCCGCTAGGATCCGGCGTTCAACCGCCATGCCGTCAACATGCTGTGACATTGTCCGACTGAATCAGAACTGGCTTGTTGCAAAGTAATGCCTCCGCTTGACGTAGGGCATTGTATATGGCCCTCAACTCCAGGACGTTGATGTGGAGACAAGTCTCTAGACTTGACCAGAGACCTTGGAAATTTCTTCCCAGTGTGACTGCTCCCCAACCTCGAAGGCTTGCGTCCGTGGTCACCAGCATCCATTCCTGAATGCCGAACCTGCGGCCCTCTAGGAGGTGAGTACTGTGTAGCCACCACAGGAGAGATACCCTGGCTCTGGGAGACAGGGTGATCCTTTGATGCATTTGTAAATGAGACCCGGACCACTTGTCCAGTAGGTCCCATTGAAAAGTCCACGCATGGAACCTGCCGAAGGGGATGGCCTCGTAAGATGCCACCATCTTCCCCAGGACACGGGTGCAGTGATGCACTGAAACCTTTTTTTTTTTTTTTTTTTTGTGGCTTCAATAGGTTCTTGACCAGAGCCATGAGCTCCTGAGCCTTTTCCATCGGAAGAAAAACCTTTTTCTGGTCTGTGTCCAGAATCAGGCCCAAAAAGGTCAGACGCGTTGTAGGAACCAGCTGTGACTTCGGAATATTGAGAATCCAGCCGTGTTGCTGTAACGTCTTCACAGACAGTGATACGCTGTCCAGTAACTTCTCTCGAGATCTCGCCTTTATGAGGAGATCGTCCAAGTATGGGATAATTGTGACACCATGCTTGCGCAGGAGCACCATCATCTCCGCCATTACCTGGGTAAAAATCCTCGGGCCGTGGAAAGCCCAAACGGCAACGTCTGAAATTGGTAATGACAGTCCTGTACCGCAAATCTCAGGAACGCCTGATGAGGAGGAAATATCGGAACATGAAGGTATGCATCCTTTATGTCTAGGGAAACCATCCAATCCCCCCCCTCCAGGCTTGCAATGACCGCTCTGAGCGATTCCATCTTGAACTTGAACTTTTTTAAGTACAGGTTCAGGGATTTTAAATTCAAAATGGGTCTGACCGAACCGTCCGGTTTCGGTACCACAAACATGGTTGAGTAATACCCCTTTCCTTGTTGCAGAAGGGGAACCTTGACTATCACCTGTTGAAGATACAATTTTTGAATCGCATTTAACACTAACTCCCTCTCTGAAGGAGAAGCTGGCAGAGCAGACTTGAAAAACCAGCGAGGAGGCACCTCTTCGAATTCCAGCCTGTATCCCTGAGAAACAATCTCTAGTGCCCAGGGATCCACCCATGAGTGAACCCAGATGTGGCTGAAAAATCGAAGACGTGCCCCCACTTGAGCTGACTCCACCAGGGAAGCCCCAGCGTCATGCGGTGGATTTTGCCGACGCAGGGGAGGACTTCTGCTCCTGGGAACTAGCTGTGTGCAGCTTCTTCCCCTTGCCCTTACCTCTGGCAAGAAAGGACGATCCCCGTACCTTTTTGCCTTTATTTGAACGAAAGGACTGCATTTGATAATGAGGTGCCTTCTTAGGTTGCGGGGGAACATAAGGCAAAAAATTAGATTTACCTGCTGTAGCAGTAGAGACAAGGTCCGAGAGGCCTTCTCCAAACAACTCTTCCCCCTTGTAAGGCAACGACTCCATATGCCGTTTTGAGTCGGCATCCCCCGTCCACTGCCGGGTCCACAAGAGTCGCCTAGCAGAAATAGACATAGCATTTATTCTAGAGCTTAGTAAACAAATGTCTCTTTGAGCATCCCTCATATATAACGCAGCATCTTTTATATGCCCTAGGGCAGAGGCGGCCAGACTTTTGGAGTCAGTGATCTACTTTGAAAGCTAAAAAGCTTTTGTGATCTACCTAGGAGGAATAATAGCGCCCCAAAAAGGGGCGTGGCATAACAAAAAGTGGGCGTGGTATGACAAAAAGTGGGCGTGGTATAACAAAAAAAAAGGGACATAGCCTTGCTGCACAGAGTGTAATGACTGCCTCACACGAAATAACACATTGGCCCCCACAGGTAAAAACCTCAAACACATATGCCCCCACAGTGCCAGATGCACATGCCCCCACAGTGCCATGTGCCCACAATGCCAGATATGCCCCCACAGTGCCATGTGCCCACAGTGCCAGATATGCCCCCACAGTGCCAGATATGCCCCCACAGTGCCAGATACAGATATGCCCCCACAGTGCCATGTGCCCACAGTGCCAGATACAGATATGCCCCCACAGCGCCAGATTACAGATATGCCCCCACAGTGCCAGATATGCCCCCACAGTGCCATGTGCCCACAGTGCCAGATATGCCCTCACAGTGCCAGATACAGATATGCCCCCACAGTGCCATGTGCCCACAGTGCCAGATATGCCCCCCACAGTGCCAGATAGATATGCCCCCACAGTGCCATGTGCCCACGGTGCCAGATATGCCCTCACAGTGCCATGTGCCCACAGTGCCAGATATGCCCCCACAGTGCCAGATATGTCCCCACAGTGCCAGATACAGATATGCCCCCACAGTGCCATGTGCCCACAGTGCCAGATACAGATATGCCCCCACAGCGCCAGATTACAGATATGCCCCCACAGTGCCATGTGCCCACAGTGCCAGATATGCCCCCACAGTGCCAAGTGCCCGCAGAGCCAGATATGCCCCCAGTGCCACATATGACCCCACAGTGCCAGATATGCCCCACATTGCCAGATATGCCCCCACTGAGCCATGTGCCCACAATGCCAGATATGCCCCCATAGTAGAGCTCAACGGAGTGGAGAGCGCAGCGCGCGCTTCTCCTGCCTGCCGCCCTGCTTTTCAGTCTGATCTCCGGCGGTGACGGCAGCGTGTATAGCTCAAATCAGGCGCCGGTCCGCGAGCTCTCATTGGCTAACGAACCGGCACCTGATTTGAGCTATACACTCGGCCGTCACTGCCGCAGACCAGACTGAGGAGGCAGAGCGGCTGGCAGGAGAGGCGCGGCTTCGGGTGGCTGGGCGGCGGATCGCTATCGACTGGTCGCATGTCCGCGATCGACCAGTCAATCGTGATCGACTGTTTGGCCACCCCTGCCCTAGGGTCATCAAAATGGTATCCTTATCCAGAGTTTCAATCTCTGCTGATAGGGAATCAGTCCACGCTGCGACAGCACTACAAACCCAGGCCGATGCCATAGCCGGTCTAATAACAGTACCAGAATGCGTGTAAATAGACTTCATGGTAACTTCCTGCTTGCGATCAGCAGCATCTTTGAGGGTAGCAGTATCCTGGGATGGCAGTGCTACCTTTTTTGATAAGCGTGTTAACGCCTTGTCCACCTTAGGCGAAGATTCCCATCGCATCCTGTCCTTTTGTGGGAAGGGATACGCCATAAGAATCCTTTTGGGAATTTGCAGTCTCCTGTCTGGAGATTCCCAAGCCTTTTCGCACAATTCGCTTAGCTCATATGAGGACGGAAAGGTGACCTCAGGTTTTTTCTCTTTATACATGTGAACCCTCGTGTCAGGGACAGGGGGTTCCTCAGTGATATGCAAAACCTCTTTTATAGCAATAATCATATAACGAATACCCTTAGACACTTTTGGCTGTAATTTTGCATCCTCATAATCGACACTGGAATCTTAATCCGTGTCGGTATCTGTGTCAGTGATTTGGGATAATGTGCGCTTCTGAGACCCGGAAGGTCCCGGTGCCACTGGGACAGGCATGGTCTGACTACCTGCCTGTTCCCTAGCATCAGCCTTGTCTTATCTCTTATGTAATAAATTTACATTAGCACTCAAGACATTCCACATATCCATCCAGTCCGGTGTCGGCGCTGCCGACGGCGACCTGACATTCATGCACTCCCCCTCCTCCTTAGGTGAGCCTTCAGCGTCAAACATGTCGACACACACGTACCGACACACTCCACACACACAGGGAATCTCTTTTCTGAATACAGGTTCCCCCTAGGCCCTTTGGAGAGACAGAGAGAGAGTATGCCAGCACACACCCCAGCGCTATAACCCAGGAAAAAACCACAGTATGTTCCTTCCAATAGCGCTGAAACACCTGTATACCGCCAATTATGTGCCCCCCCCCCCCCCCCCCCCCTCTTGAAAACCCACTGTCACCGTCTGTAAGCAGGGGAGAGTCCGGGGAGCTTCCTCTCAGCGCTGTGCTGTGGAGAGAAATAGCGCTGGTGAGTGCTGAGGGAGAAGCCCCGCACCCTCGGTGGCGGGCTTCTGTCCCGCTCAAAATAAGTAAAATATGGCGGGGGCTCTTTTATATACATGTACAGTGCCCAACTGTACATGTATATATCTCTTATTGCCATAGGAGAGGTTTATATTGCTGCCCAGGGCGCCCCCCCTGCGCCCTGCACCCTTACAGTGACCGGAGTGTGTGAGGTGTATGGGAGCAATGGCGCACAGCTGCAGTGCTGTGTGTTTCCTCAGTGAAGCTCACAAAGTCTTCTGCCACCTTTGAAGCCTTCTTTCTTCTCATACTCACCCGGCTTCTTTCTTCTGGCTCTGTGAGGACGACGGCGGCGCGGCTCTGGGACGAACGTCCAGGACGAACCTGTGTTCCAATCCCCCTGGAGCTAATGGTGTCCAGTAACCTAAGAAACAAGACCTTGCAACTCAGAGAAGTAGGGTTGCTTCTCTCTCCTCAGTCCCTCGATGCAGGGAGTCTGTTGCCAGCAGTACTCCCTGAAAATAAAAAAACAAACAAATATACTTTCTTAGCAGGACACTCAGGAGAGCTCCCTGCAGTGCACCCATCTCCTCTGGGCACAGTCTCAAACTGAGGTCTGGAGGAGGGGCATAGAGGGAGGAGCCAGTGCACACCCAGAGTCAAAGTCTTTCTTAAAGTGCCCATGTCTCCTGCGGAGCCCGTCTATTCCCCATGGTCCTTACGGAGTCCCAGCATCCTCTAGGACGTTAGAGAAAAAAACAATGACTAAGGGGTAAACTTACTAAGATGGAAGTTCTATTTAAGATGGGATGTTGCCCATAGCAACCAATCAGATTATACTTCTCATTTATCTAGCACCTTCTAGGACAGTGGTTCTCAGCTTCGGTCCTCAAGTACCCCAACAGTTCATGTTTTCCAGGTCACCTAGCAGTTGAACAGGTGTATTCATTACTCACTGACACATTATAAAAGACCCACATGTGGAGCAAATTATTTCACTTGCAATCCTGTGAGGAGACCTGGAAAACATGAACTGTTGGGGGGTACTTGAGGACCCCGGTTGAGAACCACTGTTCTAGGAGATAATACCTGGAATCTGATTGGTTGCTAAGGGCAACATCTCATCTTAAATAGAACTCCCATCTTAGTAAATTTATCCCTTATACTGGCGAATGTGGTGACAGAATACTCTTGAATCCAATATTGTCCCAGAGAGGCCGTGTGAGACAGGCATCAAGGGCGCGAGTTTGGCTGCACCACCAACTCCGCATGATGCTCCAGATTGGGTCCCGGCTTGTGTTTTGGTGCCGGCTATAAGCAGTGCCGTTTCTAGCGGCGGGCGAGCCGTGCAACCGCACGGGGCGCCCGCCGCGGCACTTCGTGACTACTCCTCTCCTCCCTCTCTCTCCCCCCGAGCGCTCCTGCTCGGGGGGCGGGGCTTCGTGGAATGACGCATTTGCGTCGTGACGTCACGACGCAAACGCGCCATTCTGCGAAGCCCCGCCCCCCGAGCAGGAGCGCTCGGGTGGAAGAGAGAGGGAGGAGAGGACTGGAGAAGATAACCATCGACGGAGGAGGCGGCCGGCGCGCGGGACCCGAAGAGCGGCAAGTTGTAAGTATTCTCTTTCTCTCTCTCTCTCTCTCTCCCTCCCCACTTGACACCTGCCGCACTGTGTAAAATGGGGATACCTGCCGTACTGTGTAAAATAGGGATACCTGCCGCACTGTGTAAAATGGGGGCACCTGCCGCACTGTGTAAAATGGGGGCACCTGCCGCACTGTATAAAATGGGGATACCTGCTGCACTGTGTAAAATGGGGATACCTGCCGCACTGTGTAAAATGGGGATACCTGCCGCACTGTATAAAATGGGGATACCTGCCGCACTGTATAAAATGGGGATACCTGCCGCACTGTATAAAATGGGGATACCTGCCGCACTGTGTAAAATGGGGGCACCTGCCGCACTGTGTAAAATGGGGGCACCTGCCGCACTGTATAAAATGGGGATACCTGCCGCACTGTATAAAATGGGGATACCTGCCGCACTGTATAAAATGGGGATACCTGCCGCACTGTGTAAAATGGGGATACCTGCCGCACTGTATAAAATGGGGATACCTGCCGCACTGTATAAAATGGGAATACCTGCCGCACTGTATAAAATGGGGATACCTGCCGCACTGTGTAAAATGGGGGCACCTGCCGCACTGTATAAAATGGGGATACCTGCCGCACTGTATAAAATGGGGATACCTACCGCACTGTGTAAAATGGGGATATCTACCGCACTGTGTAAAATGGGGACACATGCCTGCGTACTGTGTAAAATGGGGATACCTGCCGCACTGTGTAAAAATAAGAATTTACTTACCGATAATTCTATTTCTCGTAGTCCGTAGTGGATGCTGGGACTCCGTAAGGACCATGGGGAATAGCGGCTCCGCAGGAGACAGGGCACAGAAGTAAAGCTTTAGGATCAGGTGGTGTGCACTGGCTCCTCCCCCTATGACCCTCCTCCAAGCCTCAGTTAGGATACTGTGCCCGGACGAGCGTACATAATAAGGAAGGATTTTGAATCCCGGGTAAGACTCATACCAGCCACACCAATCACACCATACAACTTGTGATCTGAACCCAGTTAACAGTATGATAAAACGTAGGAGCCTCTGAAAGATGGCTCACAACAATAAACAACCCGATGTTATTGTAACAATAACTATATACAAGTATTGCAGACAATCCGCACTTGGGATGGGCGCCCAGCATCCACTACGGACTACGAGAAATAGAATTATCGGTAAGTAAATTCTTATTTTCTCTGACGTCCTAAGTGGATGCTGGGACTCCGTAAGGACCATGGGGATTATACCAAAGCTCCCAAACGGGCGGGAGAGTGCAGATGACTCTGCAGCACCGAATGAGAGAACTCCAGGTCCTCCTCAGCCAGGGTATCAAATTTGTAGAATTTAGCAAACGTGTTTGCCCCTGACCAAGTAGCTGCTCGGCAAAGTTGTAAAGCCGAGACCCCTCGGGCAGCCGCCCAAGATGAGCCCACTTTCCTTGTGGAATGGGCTTTAACAGATTTTGGCTGTGGCAGGCCTGCCACAGAGTGTGCAAGCTGAATTGTACTACAAATCCAACGAGCAATCGTCTGCTTAGAAGCAGGAGCACCCAGCTTGTTGGGTGCATACAGGATGAACAGCGAGTCAGATTTTCTGACTCCAGCCGTCCTGGAAACATATATTTTCCGGCCTTGACAACGTCTAGCAACTTGGAGTCCACCAAGTCCCTAGTAGCCGCAGGCACCACAATAGGTTGGTTCAGGTGGACGCTGAAACCACCTTAGGGAGAAACCGAGGACGAGTCCTCAATTCCGCCCTGTCCGAATGGAAAATCAGATAAGGGCTTTTTACAGGATAAAGCCGCCAATTCTGACACGCGCCTGGCCCAGGCCAGAGCCAACAGCATGACCACTTTCCATGTGAGATATTTTAACTCCATAGATTTAAGTGGGTCAAACCAATGTGACTTTTGGGACCCAAAAACTACATTGAGATCCCAAGGTGCCACTGAAGGCACCAAAGGAGACTGTATATGCAGTACCCCTTTTACAAACGTCTGAACTTCAGGGACTGAAGCTAGTTCTTTTTGGAAGAAAATTGACAGAGCCGAAATTTGAACCTTAATGGACCCCAATTTCAGGCCCATAGACACTCCTGTTTGCAGGAAATGTAGGAATCGTCGAATTTCCTCCGTCGGGCCTTACTGGCCTCGCACCACGCAACATATTTTTGCCAAATGCGGTGATAATGTTTTGCGGTTACATCCTTCCTGGCTTTGATCAGGATAGGGATGACTTCATCCGGAATGCCTTTTTCCTTCAGGATCCGGCGTTCAACCGCCATGCCGTCAAACGCAGCCACGGTAAGTCTTGGAACAGACAGGGTCCTTGCTGGAGCAGGTCCCTTCTTAGAGGTAGAGGCTACGGATCCTCCGTGAGCATCTCTTGAAGTTCCGGTTACCAAGTCCTTATTGGCCAATCCGGAGCCACGAATATAGTGCTTACTCCTCTCCATCTTATCAATCTCAGTACCTTGGGTATGAGAGGCAGAGGAGGGAACCCATACACTGATTGGTACACCCACGGTGTTACCAGAGCCTTTACAGCTATTGACTGAGGGTCCCTTGACCTGGCGCAATACCTGTCGAGTTTTTCCCAACAGTTTATAATCATGTGGAGGACTTCTGGGTGAAGTTCCCACTCTCCCGGGTGGAGGTCGTGCTGAGGAAATCTGCTTCCCAGTTGTCCACTCCCGGAATGAATACTGCTGACAGTGCTATCACATGGTTTTCCGCCCAGCGAAGAATCCTTGCAGCTTCTGCCATTGCCCTCCTGCTTCTTGTGGCACCCTGTCTGTTTACGTGGGTGACTGCCGTAATGTTGTCCGACTGGATCAACACAGGCTGACCTTGAAGCAGAGGTCTTGCTAAGCTTAGAGCATTGTAAATGGCCCTTAGCTTCAGATATTTATGTGAAGTGATGTCTCCAGGCTTGACCATAAGCCCTGGATATTCCTTCCCTGTGTGACTGCTCCCCAGCCTCGCAGGCTGGCATCCGTGGTCACCAGGACCCAGTCCTGAATGCTGAATCTGCGGCCCTCTAGAAGATGAGCACTCTGCAACCACCACAGGAGGGATACCCCTGTCCTTGGTGACAGGGTTATCCGCTGATGCATCTGAAGATGCGACCCGGACCATTTTTCCAGTAGGTCCCACTGGAAAGTCCTTGCGTGGAATCTGCCAAATGGGATTGCTTCGTAGGAAGCCACCATTTTTACACAGAACCCTTGTGCATTGATGCACTGAGACTTGGCTCGGTTTTAGGAGGTTCCTGACTAGCTCGGATAACTCCCTGGCTTTCTCCTCCGGGAGAAACACCTTCTTTCTGGACTGTGTCCAGGATCATCCCTAGGAACAGAAGACAAGTCGTCGGAACCAGCTGCGATTTTGGAATATTGAGAATCCAATCGTGCTGCCGCAACACTACCTGAGATAGTGCTACACTGACCTCCAACTGTTCCCTGGATCTTACCCTTATCAGGGAATCGTCCAAGTAAAGAATAACTAAAATTCCCTTCCTTCGAAGGAATATCATCATTTCGGTCCTTACTTTAGTAAAGACCCGGGGTGCCGTGGACCATCCCTACGGCAGCGTCTGAACTGATAGTGACAGTTCTGTACCATAACCTGAGGTACCCTTGGTGAGAAGGGTAAATTTTTTGACATGAAGGTAAGCATCCTTGATGTCCCGAGACATCATGTAGTCCCCTTCTTCCAGGTTCGCAATCACTGCTCTGAGTGACTCAATCTTGAATTTGAACCTCTGTATTCAAAGATTTTAGATTTAGAATCGGTCTCACCGAGCCGTCTGGCTTCGGTACCACAATAGTGTGGAATAATACCCCGTTTCCTTTTGCAGGAGGGGTGCCTTGATTATCACCTGCTGGGAATACAGCTTGTGAATGGCTTCCAAAACTGCCTCCCTGTCAGAGGGAGACGTCGGTAAAACCGACTTTTGGAAACGGCGAGGGGGAGACGTCTCGAATTCCAATTTGTACCCCTGAAATATTACCTGAAGGATCCAGGGGTCTACTTGCGAGTGAGCCCACTGCGCACTGAAATTCATTGAGAACGGGCCCCCACCGTGCCTGAGCTTGTAAAGCCCTAGCATCATACTGAGGGCTTGGCAGAGGCGGGAAAGGGTTTCTGTTCCTGGGAACTGGCTCATCTCTGTAGCCTTTTTTCCTCTCCCTCTGTCACGAGCAGAAAAGAGGAACCTTTTGTCCGCTTGCCAACAAAGGACTGCGCCTGATAATACTGCGTCTTATTTTGAGAGGCGACCTGGGGTACAAACGTGGATATCCCAGCTGTTGCCGTGGCCACCAGGTCTGAAAGACCGACCCCAAATGTCCCCTTTTTTTAAGGCAATACTTCCAAATGCCGTTTGGAATCCGCCTCACCTGACCACTTTACTGGTAGAATTGGACAACGCACTTATACTTGATGCCAGTCGGCAATATTCCGCTGTGCATCTCGCATATATTTTAAATGCTCTATAGGCAATAATATACTGTCCTTATCTAGGATATCAATATTTCCAGTCAGGGAATCCGACCACGCCAACCCAGCACTGCACATCCAGGCTGAGGCGATTGCTGGTCGCAGTATAACACCAGTATGTGTGTAAATACATTTTAGGATACCCTCCTGCTTTCTATCAGCAGGATCCTTAAGGGCGGCCATCTCAGGAGAGGGTAGAGCCCTTGTTCTTACAAGCGTGTGAGCGCCTTATCCCCCCTAGGGGGTGTTTCCCAACACACCCTAACCTCTGGCGGGAAAAGGTATACTGCCAATAACTTTTTAGAAATTATCAATTGTTATCGGGGGGAACCCCACGCATCATCACACACCTCATTTTATTTCTCAGATTCAGGAAAACTACAGGTAGTTTTTCCTCACCAAACATAATACCCCTTTTTGGTGGTACTCATATTATCAGAAATGTGTAAACATTTTCCCTTGCCTCAATCATGTAACGTGTGGCCCTATTGGAAATCACGGTTTTCTCTTCACCGTCGACACAGGAGTCAGTATCCGTGTCGGCGTCTGTATCTGCCATCTGAGGTAACGGGCGCTTTAGAGCCCCTGACGGCCTATGAGACGTTTGGATAGGCACAAGCTGAGTAGCCGGCTGTCTCATGTCAACCACTGTCTTTTATACAGAGCTGACACTGTCACGTAATTTTCAACAGTACATCCACTCAGGTGTCGACCCCCTAGGGGGTGACATCACTATTACAGACAATCTGCTCCGTCTCCACATCATTTTTCTCCTCATACATGTCGACACAAACGTTTTTAGCCAAATAAGTGCCCCCCCTCTCTGTTGTACCCTGTTTCTGTAGTGCAGTGCAGGGGAGAGTCTGGGAGCCTTCCTACCAGCGGAGCTGTGTGGGAAAATGGCGCTGTGTGCTGAGGAGATAGGCCCCGCCTCCTTCTCGGCGGGCTAATCTCCCGCTTTTATCTGGAAAACTGGCAGGGGTTAAATACATCCATATAGCCCAGGGGCTATATGTGATGTATTTTTTGCCATAGGAGGTATTTACATTGCTGCCCAGGGCACCCCCCCCCCCAGCGCCCTGCACCCTCAGTGACCGCAGTGTGAAGTGTGCTGGGAGCAATGGCGCACAGCTGCAGTGCTGTGCGCTACCTTAATGAAGACAGGAACGTCTTCTGCCGCCGATTTCTGGACCTCTTCACTCTTCAGCATCTGTAAGGGGGCCGGCGGCGCGGCTCCGGGACCCATCCAGGCTGTACCTGTGATCGTCCCTCTGGAGCTAATGTCCAGTAGCCAAGAAGCCCAATCCACTCTGCACGCAGGTGAGTTCGCTTCTTCTCCCCTTAGTCCCTCGATGCAGTGAGCCTGTTGCCAGCAGGTCTCACTGAAAATAAAAAACCTATTTAAACTTTACTTCTAAGCAGCTCAGGAGAGCCACCTAGCCTGCACCCTTCTCGTTCGGGCACAAAAATCTAACTGAGGCTTGGAGGAGGGTCATAGGGGGAGGAGCCAGTGCACACCACCTGATCCTAAAGCTTTACTTTTGTGCCCTGTCTCCTGCGGAGCCGCTATTCCCCATGGTCCTTACGGAGTCCCAGCATCCACTTAGGACGTCAGAGAAATGGGGGCACGTGCCTGCGTACTGTGTAAAATGGGGGCACGTGCCTGCGTACTGTGTAAAATGGGGACACCTGCCTGCGTACTGTGTAAACTGGGGATATCTGCTTACCGTACTGTGTAAAATGGGGACACCTGCCTGCCGCACTTTGTAAAATGGGGACACCTGCCTGCCGCGCTGTGTAATATGGGGACACTTGCCTGGTGTAATGTGTAAAAAGGGGACTTTTTTATTTTTATTTTTTCCCCCTGTGGTGGGTGTGATATCAGATGAGGCCACGCCCACTGAAATGAGACCACGCCCATTTTAATTAGGCCACACAGCCTTGTCGGGAGCGCGCGCATGCTTTTTTTCTGGCTATATGGGGGGGGGGGGGGCACGCAATTTTTTTTTATACCAATGGGGGGGGGGGGGGGCATTTTGAAATCTCGCACTGGGAGCCAAATTGTCTAGAAGCGGCCCTGGCTACAAGAGATCTCCTGCCGCAGAGGCTTCCTTATAAAAACTCCCTGCGTTTCTCTATGCAGCGGTGTATCTGGCAGCAGCGTGGCTTATTGAATGACTGGCTTGGAAACAATTAGCCAGTTGACATAGTCTACCGCCACCAGTGACTAGCAAGCCTGCAAGTTGTGTAAGGGAAGGATGTTAGCGCAGTAAGAAGAACTGACGCGCACAGAGGGAACATAGAAACGGAGAGCCATTATGGTGGCCTGTAACTGCCACCCCATGTCCTGAGGTAGCACATTAGTCTCAACATAAAACCTCCAAGTTTAAAAAACGAAATAAATAATGGAAGGAAGAGAAAGCATTAGAGGCAGATAATAGACGATACAGGGATGGGTATCGTTATGGTGGGGATAAAGCTGACCCCCCCCATCCCTGTCCGTGTGGACCTCAGAAGGCAGAATGGGGCATGCTGCTAGGGGTCACCTGACAGACACAAGTGAGAGCGGTGGCATATTATGCAGCACTGCATATGTTCTCCGTGATCCTTGTATATTGCATGGAGTGTTGTACGGCGCTCAGATGTGTACATGAGGCTTCCCTTCCTGTAACACTCGTCCCTTAGAAGCTGTATGCAAAGTTGTCATCTGCCTTCTCGGCGGAACTGCCCAGAGAGAGAAGCTGGGGGTAAATTGCACGGGATACTGGCTGCCTTTAATTTGAAGCAATTAGCATGCTCCTGCATTCTCTGTAATTAGCTCTTTAATCCCATTGTGTAACCCAATTAACCCCACAATCTCGGCACACACACAGTCTGCAGGTGGTGCACCTACTGTATCTGTAAGTGTTGTTCCGCGCCGGGCAGGATATTATTATCAGCATAAACAATGGTAATTCTACTTCTGAGTGGTTAGAAGACTGTATGTTATTCCTCATCTCATTCCAGCATATGTGTAGCCATGGCTCGCGGCACAGGAATCTGTGAGACAGTGCAGGAACTGCACACGGCGGATTACTTCGTGCCAGGTACAACTTGTTTTGGAATAAAATGTCCCACTCATTGTGTCACTACATCCATGTTACCACTTCACATACCAGTTTTTTTTTGTTTGTTTTTTAAACTATAGGCTATAGCACGCCCCCCCTCCCCCCATTTCCCTTACTACAGTACTAGGTGATGTTGGTGCACTTACAGTATTGGGGATCCCTTTTCCTTATAAAGAATGTCAGCCTCACTCAGGGGCAGATGTATTAAGGCTGGAGAAGTGATAAGTGCAAGGTGATAAAGCACCAGCCAGTCAGCTCATGTCAATTTACATATTAGAGCTGATTGGCTGGTGCATTATCACCTTGCACTTATCACTTCTTTATCACTTCTCCGGGCTTAATACATATGCCCCTCAGTTCCTAATGATATCCCCAGGATGTTGTTTCTTTCGTATGTTCCATAAGACTTCTGTGTATTATTGCTGTTTATGAACATTTATTTATATAGCGCCAGCAAACTCTGCCGCGCTTTACAGATGGAAAAACACTGTAATAAAACAGGACTGAGGTTTTTATAAGTCAAATAAAGAAAAGAACAGACCCTCTACACGCAAACTTACAGTGAATAAAGGAATAGAGAGGATGACTTCACTGTCCATATAGCCAATTCAGAGTATTGTAAACCATGACTGGGACTTTGCTGCCTAGGAGATAAAATACCACGGAACTGGCCATGCGCAGAAGATGATTTTTTGCCATCTGACATCTCAAACTCCAGTAGCATTTATCAACTACATTCCATAAAATTATAGGTAGATAGTGATTGGTTGCTATGGGCAACTTCTGGTCCTCTTCTATACCCTTTTCGCTGCTTGACACATCCTATCCTATCCTAATCACATTGTCAGTCTGGGCTGTTCTCTCTCAGAGTCGCATAAAAAGGCTCCAATACTTCTTCAATATCAGAGATGTCCTTGAACAGTTTTGGATAGTTATTAGCGCATTCTATTGGAAGAAGTTTTTATCAATTAGTTCTGTAGCCCTTTCCTCAATAAACAGATAACAAGGAGAAAAGGTGACAGAGGGAAAACAACCGCAGATTAGATATCACAATATGGATAGCACACCAGGGGGAAACGTCAGTAACACTTGGTAAATAAGCGTTTTAAATCTGCAATGTAAATACAAATGTAATTTTCACAGTCAGGTTTCAAGACTTTTAAGGGGTATTATTCAACGACAGTTAGGAGCTGATTGGTTGGTTGTTTATCTCTCTCCAAGGCTTAGTACATAGGGGGTAATTCAGACCTGATCGTAGCAGCAAATGTCAGCAGTTGGACAAAACCATGTGCACTGCAGGTGGGGCAGATATAACATGTGCAGAGAGAGTTAGATTTGGGTGGGTTATATTGTTTCTGTGCAGGGTAAATACTGCCTGCTTTATTTTTACACTGCAATTTAGATGTCAGTTTGAACACAACCCACCCAAATCTAACTCTCTCTGCACATGTTATATCTGCCCCCCCCCTCTAGTGCACATGGTTTTGCCCAACTAATGACAAATTTGCTGCTACGATCAGGTCTGAATTACCCCCATAGGCTCCTAAGGCAGATGATAGAGTGAGTTAGGGCTCGTTCACACCTTTGTAATGTAATTGCACTTTTAACCCACTAATACCTGAAAACCACAATACATATACAATTAATGGTCTCATTCACTATATTATCTTCTATAATAAATATATAAAGAAGAGATAATGATGAGACATTATTTTGGTAACATGAGGGCAGATGTATTAACCTGGAAAAGGCATAAGGACGTGATAAACCAGTGATATGTGCAAGGTGAGAACACACCAGCCAATCAGCTCCTGTTAATTTACATATGGGAGCTGATTGGCTGGTGCGTTATCACCTTGCATATATCACTAGTTTATCATTTCCTTATGCCTTCTATAGGTTACTACATCTGCCCCATGATGAGGAATAGGCAAAAAGGAAATGATGAGATACATTGGGGTCTATTTACTAAGCCTTGGAAGGAGATGAAATGGATGGAGATAAAGTATCAGCCAGTCAGTTCCTAGCTATCATTTTTCTAACACAGCCTGTGACATGGCAGTTAGGAGCTGATTGGCTGGTACTTTATCTCCATCCAAGGCTTAGTAAATAGACCCCATAGAAAAGATAATGAGACAGACAGGGTCAGTGCTGAGGTGACAATGGGCAGGACAGGCAGACAGGAGATGATAGGAAGCATAGGGAAGAGGGTGGGAATGACAGGGTCAGTGCTGTGGTGACAATGGGCAGGGCAGGCAGACAGGAGATGATAGGAAGCCTAGGGAAGAGGGTGGGAGTGACAGGATCAGTGCTGTGGTGACAATGGGCAGGCCAGGCAGACAGGAGATGATAGGAAGCATAGGGAAGAGGGTGGGAATGACAGGGTCAGTGCTGTGGTGACAATGGGCAGGCAGACAGGAGATGATAGGAAGCATAGGGAAGAGGGTGAGACTGACAGGATCAGTGCTGTGGTGACAATGGGCAGGCCAGGCAGACAGGAGATGATAGGAAGCCTAGGGAAGAGGGTAGGAATGACAGGATCAGTGCTGAGGTGACAATGGGCAGGGCAGGCAGACAGGAGATGATAGGAAGCATAGGGAAGAGGGTGGGAATGACAGGATCAGTGCTGTGGTGACAATGGGCAGGACAGGCAGACAGGAGATGATAGGAAGCATAGGGAAGAGGGTAGGAATGACAGGATCAGTGCTGAGGTGACAATGGGCAGGACAGGCAGACAGGAGATGATAGGAAGCATAGGGAAGATGGTGAGACTGACAGGATCAGTGCTGTGGAGACAATGGGCAGGACAGGCAGACAGGAGATGATAGGAAACATAGGGAAGAGGGTGGGAATGACAGGGTCAGTGCTGTGGTGACAATGGGCAGGCAGACAGGAGATGATAGGAAGCATAGGGAAGAGGGTGAAACTGACAGGATTAGTGCTGTGGTGACAATGGGCAGGACAGGCAGACAGGAGATTAAAGGAAGCATAGGGAAGATGGTGAAACTGACAGGATTAGTGCTGTGGTGACAATGGGCAGGCAGACAGGAGATTACAGGAAGCATAGGGAAGATGGTGAGAATGACAGGATCAGTGCTGTGGTGACAATGGGCAGGCCAGGCAGACAGGAGATGATAGGAAGCATAGTGAAGAGGGTGGGAATGACAGGATCAGTGCTGTGGAGACAATGGGCAGGACAGGCAGACAGGAGATGATAGGAAGCATAGTGAAGAGGGTGGGAGTGACAGGATCAGTGCTGTGGTGACAATGGGCAGGACAGGCAGACAGGAGATGATAGGAAGCATAGGGAAGATGGTGAGAATGACAGGATCAGTGCTGTGGTGACAATGGGCAGGACAGGCAGACAGGAGATGATAGGAAGCATAGTGAAGAGGGTGGGAATGACAGGATCAGTGCTGTGGAGACAATGGGCAGGACAGGCAGACAGGAGATTACAGGAAGCATAGGGAAGATGGTGAGACTGACAGGATTAGTGCTGTGGTGACAATGGGCAGGCAGACAGCAGATTACAGGAAGCATAGGGAAGATGGTGAGAATGACAGGATCAGTGCTGTGGTGACAATGGGCAGGCCAGGCAGACAGATGATAGGAAGCACAGTGAAGAGGGTGAGACGGACAGGATCAGTGCTGTGGTGACAATGGGCAGGACAGGCAGACAGGAGATGATAGGAAGCATAGGGAAGAGGGTGGGAGTGACAGGATCAGTGCTGTGGTGACAATGGGCAGGCAGACAGGAGATGATATGAAGCATAGGGAAGAAGGTGGGAATGACAGGATCAGTGCTGTGGAGACAACGGGCAGGACAGGCAGACAGGAGATTACAGGAAGTATAGGGAAGAGGGTGGGAATGACAGGATCAGTGCTGTGGAGACAATGGGCAGGCAGACAGGAGATGATAGGAAGCAGAGGGAAGAAGGTGGGAATGACAGGATTAGTGCTGTGGTGACAATGGGCAGGCAGACAGGAGATGATAGGAAGCATAGGGAAAGAGGGTGGGAATGACAGGATTAGTGCTGTGGTGACAATGGGCAGGCAGACAGGAGATGATAGGAAGCATAGGGAAGAGGGTGGGAATGACAGGATCAGTGCTGTGGAGACAATGGGCAGGACAGGCAGAAAGGAGATGATAGGAAGCATAGGGAAGAGGGTGGGAATGACAGGATCAGTGCTGTGGAGACAATGGGCAGGACAGGCAGACAGGAGATGATAGGAAGCATAGGGAAGAGGGTGGGAATGACAGGATCAGTGCTGTGGTGACAATGGGCAGGACAGGCAGACAGGAGATGATAGGAAGCATAGGGAAAGAGGGTGGGAATGACAGGATCTGTGCTGTGGTGACAATAGGCAGGCAGACAGGAGATGATAGGAAGCATAGGGAAGAGGGTGGGAATGACAGGCTCAGTGCTGTGGTGACAATAGGCAGGCAGACAGATGATAGGAAGCATAGGGAAGAGGGTGGGAGTGACAGGATCAGTGCTGTGGTGACAGTGGGCAGGCCATGCAGACAGGAGATGATAGGAAGCATAGGGAAGAGGGTGGGAATGACAGGATCTGTGCTGTGGTGACAATAGGCAGGCAGACAGGAGATGATAGGAAGCAGAGGTAAGAGGGTGGGAATGACAGGATTAGTGCTGTGGAGACAATGGGCAGGCCAGGCAGACAGGAGATTACAGGAAGCATAGGGAAAGAGGGTGGGAATGAAAGGATTAGTGCTGTGGTGACAATGGGCAGGCCAGGCAGTCAGGAGATGATAGGAAGCATAGGGAAGAGGGTGGGAATGACAGGATCAGTGCTGTGGTGACAATAGGCAGGGCAGGCAGACAGATGATAGGAAGCATAGGGAAGAGGGTGGGAATGACAGGATCAGTGCTGTGGTGACAATGGGCAGGGCAGGCAGACAGGAGATGATAGGAAGCAAAGGGAAGAGGGTGGGAATGACAGGATCAGTGCTGTGGTGACAATGGGCAGGGCAGGCAGACAGGAGATGATAGGAAGCATAGGGAAAGAGGGTGGGAATGACAGGATCTGTGCTGTGGTGACAATAGGCAGGCAGACAGGAGATGATAGGAAGCATAGGGAAGAGGGTGGGAATGACAGGCTCAGTGCTGTGGTGACAATGGGCAGGGCAGGCAGACAGGAGATGATAGGAAGCATAGGGAAAGAGGGTGGGAATGACAGGATCTGTGCTGTGGTGACAATAGGCAGGCAGACAGGAGATGATAGGAAGCAGAGGGAAGAGGGTGGGAATGACAGGATTAGTGCTGTGGAGACAATGGGCAGGCCAGGCAGACAGGAGATTACAGGAAGCATAGGGAAAGAGGGTGGGAATGAAAGGATTAGTGCTGTGGTGACAATGGGCAGGCCAGGCAGACAGGAGATGATAGGAAGCATAGGGAAGAGGGTGGGAATGACAGGATCAGTGCTGTCGTGACAATGGGCAGGACAGGCAGACAGGAGATGATAGGAAGCATAGGGAAGAGGGTGGGAATGACAGGATCAGTGCTGTGGTGACAATAGGCAGGCAGACAGGAGATGACAGGAAGCATAGTGAAGAGGGTGAGACGGACAGGATCAGTGCTGTGGAGACAATGGGCAGGGCAGGCAGACAGGAGATTACAGGAAGCATAGGGAAAGAGGGTGGGAATGACATGATTAGTGCTGTGGTGACAATGGGCAGGCAGACAGGAGATGATAGGAAGCATAGGGAAGAGGGTGGGAATGACAAGCTCAGTGCTGTGGTGACAATGGGCAGGACAGGCAGACAGGAGATTACAGGAAGCATTGGGAAGATGGTGAGACTGACAGAATCAGTGTTGTGGTGACAATGGGCAGGACAGGCAGACAGGATATCATAGGAAGCATAGGGAAGAGGGTGGGAGTGACAGGATCAGTGCTGTGGTGACAATGGGCAGGCCAGGCAGACAGGAGATGATAGGAAGCATAGGGAAGATGGTGAGACTGACAGGATCAGTGCTGTGGTGACAATGGGCAGGCCAAGCAGACAGGAGATGATAGGAAGCATAGGGAAGATGGTGAGACTGACAGGATCAGTGCTGAGGTGACAATGGGCAGGCCAGGCAGACAGCAGATGATAGGAAGCCTAGGGAAGAGGGTGGGAATGACAGGATCAGTGCTGTGGAGACAATGGGCAGGGCAGGCAGACAGGAGATGATAGGAAACATAGGGAAGAGGGTGGGAGTGACAGGATCAGTGCTGTGGTGACAATGGGCAGGCCAGGCAGACAGATGATAGGAAGCATAGGGAAGAGGGTGGGAATGACAGGATCAGTGCTGTGGTGACAATGGGCAGGCCAGGCAGACATGAGATGATATGAAGCATAGGGAAGAGGGTGGGAATGACAGGATCAGTGCTGTGGAGACAATGGGCAGGGCAGGCAGTCAGTTGATTACAGGAAGCATAGGGAAAGAGGGTGGGAATGACAGGATTAGTGCTGTGGTGACAATGGGCAGGCAGACAGGAGATGATAGGAAGCATAGGGAAGAGGGTGGGAGTGACAGGATCAGTGTTGTGGTGACAATGGGCAGGGCAGGCAGACAGGAGATGATAGGAAGCATAGGGAAAAAGGGTGGGAATGACAGGATCAGTGCTGTGGTGACAATAGGCAGGCAGACAGGAGATGATAGGAAGCATAGGGAAGAGGGTGAGACGGACAGAATTAGTGCTGTGGTGACAATGGGCAGGCAGACAGGAGATGATAGGAAGCATAGGGAAGAGGGTGGGAATGACAGGATCAGTGCTGTGGTGACAATGGGCAGGCCAGGCAGACAGGAGATGATAGGAAGCATACGGAAGAGGGTGGGAATGACAGGATCAGTGCTGTGGAGACAATGGGCAGGGCAGGCAGACAGGAGATTACAGGAAGCATAGGGAAGAGGGTGGGAATGACAGGATCAGTGCTGTGGTGACAATGGGCAGGCCAGGCAGACAGGAGATGATAGGAAGCATAGTGAAGAGGGTGGGAATGACAGGATCAGTGCTGTGGAGACAATGGGCAGGACAGGCAGACAGGAGATGATAGGAAGCATAGGGAAGAGGGTGGGAGTGACAGGATCAGTGCTGTGGTGACAATGGGCAGGACAGGCAGACAGGAGATGACAGGAAGCATAGTGAAGAGGGTGAGACGGACAGGATCAGTGCTGTGGTGACAATGGGCTGTCAAAGTCGAAAAATATTGTAATACATATCCCTTGTACTAACCCCTCATGCACATGCACGCTGCTCGTGCACCCGGTCCCCCGTGCGTACTCATATCCGCAAGTTGCGTAAGAGATATGTGTATTTACGGCGGAGTTTGTGAGCGTGTAGCGTGCGACTCGAACATAGCATATTTAACCCAAATAGTGTATTTTGTAGATATAGTTCCCATAGATCATGTCAGCGAGTAATGTTAGTATAAACAGTTCCTGGACAGAGAGATTCGCCTTTGTATGATAGGAAGGGTCAGATAAAGGTTGGTAGGTGATGTCTAGTATCCAGCTGTAGGGTATTTTTAGGGTAACATTCCGGTGTTAGTTAGGAAAAGATCGCTTGCTCCTGCGTATAGTTATGTACAGAAGTAGATTATGAACATTAACTGTATTTGCTGTAAATTACACATGCGGCGGGAATCCAGAGGATACCTCCCACCAGAGCAGTTGGGAAAGGACATCGCCTACCTGTTCAAATCCACCTATGACCTTTGCTGTAATGTAGAGACATGTCCCTGTGTCCAATGAACAATGAGGTTACAGTGACCATTGTATTGTGTATGCATGTTGTGTATAAAAAGACCACTGTTGCCTGGCTGGACACAAGACTCTGAAGGCTTTCTCCCTGATAGCTGAGGACTGGTCCAGGACGCGCTTGCGAACGATTCCCCACGTATGTATATTCTCTGTAGCCATTATTCTCACTTATTCTGTTTAGATTTCCTTGTTAGCCTGTAGTGTATAACTTGTATCTGTTTACCCCTTTTCTCTGAATAATCCACTGCGGTGTTAGAGCCCAGTGGTTTACCACAAACCGGTGTTGTGTATTCACTTTCCTGCAAAGGGCTTTCTTAGCGTCTTAATCGGTATAAGGTGTATAAGCATTGTTAAGGTGTTAAGGTATCACATCGTTGCAGTACTAGGCTGCTAAGGTTTAAGGTATAAGCACATCCTTACACTGTTTCATTACTTAAGGTTTACTGTATATCACTCTGTGTGCGTCCGCGCCGCGTGTACGTCGTACCCACGGCACGGCGTCTGATACGCTAAGCGCGTATCAATACGGTACTCAGTACGCCAATAGCGTGCTTAGTACGAAGCGTGAATCCGTGTGCGTACGTGCCGCTCATGCGTCGCGCCCACGGCACAGCGTGATACGCTAAGTGCGTATCCATACGGTTCTCAGTACGCAAATAGCGTACTTAGTACATAGTGTGTGTAACAAGTCTAGCGGCCATAGCGGCTCCACGGTAATAGCGAGTCTAGCGGTATAGCTTTATGTTTTAAGATAATATTTGACCTTATCAATTGGGGGCATCGTCCGGTCCTCCTCATATCCGCAGCCTAGCAGGACAAGGCAGACTTTATCTATCAGCAAAGGGCGGGAAGGTATCCCCTGTTAGCCTTCTATTGGTCAGGTGGATACACTGGTGCTGATTAGATAAGCGTCTGCTCCGCATGGTTTGTAGGGATGCTGGTGGGATCCGAAAGGTAAGAACGTAAAGCTATTGTTTTGTTAAATCTGTTAAATTTCTGTTTGGTGCCAACTGCGCACGCAACACACGTAACACACGCACACACCTGTATCTTATTTGTGTATTTTGCATATCTACTCGCTTGTTGCCATTAGCATTGATTACGTGCTGAGAAATTTGTTGCTATTTAGTTAAAAATATAGAGTAATATTTAAGGGAGTACGTGTAAAACACACACGCAGCCTGACCTAGTTATAAAGGTTTATACAGGAGATACTGTGTGGTGTTGGTAAGCGATTATAGTTAAATATCGTTTACATTTATAGAAGTGTGGTATTTGTATTACTGCGGACGTATACGGCCATTGTACACGTGTTTCGGAAAAACGTTCGAGACTGAGTACGCAACGTAAAGGCCTACACACGTGGCGTATTTTATGCAACGTGCGTACAGATACGCCCACTTAATACAAATCACACGATAGCATTGTTTTAGTTTAGGCGATACGGTAGCCACGCGATAATAGCACAAATTTGTCCATGTTTCCAATATTTAGTTTAAAAGAACCTTCTCTTACTGTGTCACCTCTGGGACTAGGCTATTTCACCTGAATGAAAGTTAATTTTCTGTACAGAAAAATCAAAGTGTATATGAGTGAACGAGCGTGAGTGTACAAACAAAGGTTTTGTGAACCCAGAATTCGGGATCCCGTAGGAGACCACATCAGGTGAGTGGACACTTGGTGGCGTGGGAGTGGCTTTCTCACGTTAACATTGTATAAGGTATAAAGGAGCAATTAGTATTACAGCAGACCAAGAGGTCAGCGAAGTCAGAAATCCACTGACTAAGTCAAGCGAAGCTCTGAAAACCGTGGCCTGAGAAAGGTCAGCGGTGAGAGCGCAGCCCCGGGGGTTTGCGTAGTACCCATATAGGCCCGTCTGATACGCTCCGGCTGAGGTTTCGCAGCCTAAACAATCTATTCCGTTGGTCGTCCGGCGGATAAGTAACAGTTACTTATACGCAGTGCGACTGTACCGCGCGTTAGTGTGTGCAATAGTTGGTTCAACTTGATACCCATTACGCCATTTGCGTAAAATCGCGGGATCATAGACGCTAATTGTACACGCAGACGTGATTTGTGTAACAGGTTTTTTTTATTTTAAGGGAGTTTCGCTGTTCACTCAGGAAATCTCCAACAACTGATATTTACTGGGAGGGGTAAGACACTCCCACACGCTCTCAGAAAATAGAGGTTACGCAGGGCCCTAGGTTGGGTACGACCAGCATTGAGCACAGTGTGTGGGTTTACTGGCCAACGTGGGCGTGAGTGGGTGAGAGCGCTCGGAGAACTTTCACCGTCGCCTTAACCTCTGAGTAATTTGGTTTTTGTAGGAATTAGCTGAGAAGGCAATACCTGCAAAGAATGGGGGCCAGTTGCTCAAGTAAGGGGCGATCAACCAGGGTTCAGGTTGATAATCGGCGGCCCAAAGGGTCGGCGAGGTACATAATGTGTGAGAAATATGGATCACACGCAGAGGTCTTATGCAATGAATGGGAACGTATGACTGTGGAAGATAGGGAACCGTTCCCTAGGGTAGGCAGTTTTAGTCCTGAGGTGTTGCAAAATTTAAGGAGAAGGATATGTCTGATAAAATCCAGAAAACAAAGGATTAGACATTATGATTGTTTACAGTTATGGCAACAGGAGGGTGAGATACAATGGGGATTAGCTCAAGCAGCTGGTTCCAACCCTAGCAGGAAACTGATAGCAACTACACCACCACCACCGTACATTACAGGGGAGAAAATGGCTACAGAGAATGGCATACTGATATACGATAAGAGTGCACTTAATAAATGTATTAATGACGATAAGAGTCAAGTAGATAAATGTATTAATGCTAATGCTAACCCGTGCAAGTTGTATCCCATCTTAAACTTCCCTCAGGACTGCGACCAAGAAGATGAGCCCAGCACGATATCGGCACTCTCTCTAGCAGCCACCATACAAGATACTCAAGTGGGCACGGCCCAACCAGTAAGAGCAGTAGCAAAGGCCCCTAGTGGAGGGACAGGTGAGGTTGTGTCCACAGGTAAGTACGGTACTGTACATTATGCAGAAACAATTGCACCTCACATTGTAGAAGCAACCCAGAATGATGTAATTGAACTGAATCCTGTCAGGGTGATCGCAGTCCCCAATGGGAAAACTGACGCTCTGGGAATCACTCCCGTCAGGAACATTGCTATGCACTGCCCCTGGTCCCGGACAGAATTGAGGACAATTATGTCTGAATTTCACGATCACAGGAAAGATCTAGCCGCATGTCAGAGGTTTATTAGAAAACTAGGTAACGCCACCGAACCCAATAACAAAGATTGGCGGACAGTGCTAAGGGCATGTTTGCCCTCCAATATTGACCCTGTGAAATTCATTGCTGACTGTAAATTAGATGCAGAAGTACCTCTCACTGATGAGTACAATCAGGAGAACGTAAAACAGATCAATCTGCAGTTAGGAGTATATTTCCCAACTGTTGTCAAGTGGAATAAAATCTTCTCCATTAGACAAAAAGAAGGTGAAACGGCTTCTGACTATTTCCATCGAGCACTGCAGGAAATGGCTAGATTTACTGGGATCGAAGACATTAAGGATAATGTGCACCATAGGGAGGTAGCGGTGTCCGTATTAATGGACGGGTTAAAGGAAGTGTTGAGAACCAGGGTACAAACCACTCAACCTAGCTGGAGAGGTATCTCGGTGGCTGCGTTAAGAGAGTCCACTATTGAGCATGATCGGAACATCATTAGGCACAGGGAGTCACAGGGGGATAAGCTGATGACAGTAAGTATAAAAGCCCTGACAACGAAGCCACATCAGCTTAAACCCCAGACCCCTGTTGGTAAGTCGTATGTGATAACATGTTATAAATGTCAGAGAGAAGGACATTACGCACGAAACTGTAATTTTAAAGACCCACATAAGGTATATCGACCCCCTAGACCAGAACATGACACACAGTATGACGCACGTAATTGGGGTCAGGGACCGCAGAGGAGAAGTTATGAACCGCATGCAGGGGAAACAAAGAGGTACCCACCAAAGAGAGACTGGCAGGTCTCTGAAAATTCTCAGTTACCCCCCTCACATATTGTAGCTGCCAGCGCGCTGCGGGGGGTCACCACATACAATAGGGGTGGGGCCACACCTGTAGTCTGCAGCCAGTGAAATTAATTGCGAGCCTTGGAAGTGAACCTGAGGTCACAATTGATGTAGCTGGTAGATCACTACCTTTCCATGTAGATACGGGGGCGGCCAAGTCAGTGTTAAATTCAACGGTAGGTATGAAAACCACGGATAAAACAATTTCAGCAATGGGAGTAACAGGAGTAATACAACACTACCCTTTAAGTAAACCAGCAGAGATTACGATAGGGCCTTTGCAGACCAAGCACTCCTTTTTGCTAGCTGCATCGGCTCCGACTAATCTACTTGGGAGAGATTTACTGTGTAAGATGGGGTGTGTCATATATTGTACTCCTGAAGGTGTTTTCTTAGATATACCCGAGAATCACGCTCAGGAAGTGCAGGATATGTTAGACTCCCCACAAAGGTTAATGTCACACACTGCTGTTACAGACAGGTGTCCATCCAAGGTAGAAGAAATGATCTCCCAGATACCGGAGTCCCTCTGGACCAAAGATGGACAAGACACTGGATTGATGGCAAATGTAGCTCCTGTAGTAGTTCAAGGAAAAGATGGTAGGATAGCTCCAAAAATCCCACAGTATCCTCTGAAGCCAGAGGTGGAGTTAGGAGTATACCCAATCATAGAGCGCTTGCTGCAACGGGGCATCCTAGTTAGGACGTCCAGCACTGCCAATAGTCCCATCTTCCCTGTGAAAAAGAGTGGGGGGAGGGGTTACAGGCTAGTGCAGAATCTAAGGGGGATAAACAAAATAGTTGAGAGCCAATTCCCTGTAGTGCCAAATCCAGCTGTCATCCTTATGCAAATCCCTCCTACTGCGAAATTTTTCACTGTTATTGACCTCTGCTCCGCTTTCTTCTCGGTCCCTCTGCACCCTGACAGCCAATACTTGTTTGCATTTACATACAGGGGAGTACAGTACACCTGGACTCGTATACCACAAGGTTTCATTGACAGCCCAAGTATTTTCTCTCAGGCTTTGCATAACTGTTTACAATCCTTTCAACCTGAGAGTGGATCAGTATTAATACAGTATGTAGATGACTTACTGCTGTGTTCTGATTCACTCGAAACGTCCTTGAGAGACACGAAACAACTTCTGTTTCACCTTTCTGATACGGGACACAAGGTTTCAAAGGATAAGTTGCAGTTATGCCAGACCAAGGTAAAATATTTGGGACATTGCTTAACACAAGGACTGAGACACCTCACCGCTTGTTAGGATCTCCTGCTCTGTGCTGCCACGTCGCCATGGCAACCGGGAGGCAAGTGTTAGCGAAGTAACCTGAGCGCAGCTGATACTCCGGTCCGGGATTTTACTGTGTAGTGGTTACAGGCTCTGTGCACGGCAGGGAATCCGGAGCTGGTTTTGTGCTCACAGTCTGTGAGGTCTGAGTGGGCAGCACCTGCTTTATAAGGCCTCTTCTCAGGTTAAGCAGATGCTGCTGAATCTTTGTTTGTTAGTCAGTTCCAGAGAGTTAGCTAGTACTGTGTGACTTTGTATTTACTTGTTGCTTACTGCGAATAGGCCTTGGGATTCGGTACTTCATTCTGCCAATCCGGACCTAGCAGTAAGACTGGAGTCAGTTGTTTGACCTGCTGGGGTTCTTTTGCTATTCTGTGAACCCAGCAGGTTTGCGGCTGTACTCTCAGACCTGCTTGCTTAATCCTCCCTCACTGTGCAGGGCGTCCAGGTGTCAGTTTAGTGGCAGTAAACTGAACCTGTGCCCTGCAAGTGGGGGTTAGGATTGTGGATACTCTCCTTGTGTCTATATTTCTATCTCTGACCAAGGAGTTTATTCCCACACCCGTTGGTAACCCTTTGGGGTTTTTTCTGTTGCTCTTAGCAACATCATTTCAGGTGCTCCACATGTTAAATCACTACACCTCGCTTCATTGTCCGCTCTATTCCATCTGAGCATTCCTGACACTAGGGAGACACCCAATTCCTGAGCCTTTGGGCTTCTCCGTTCACTTTGTGTTTATTAGTTATTCCATCACCTCCTGTGTATGTTATGTTATACTCAGTGGCGGTTCTTGCCACGGGCAAGCGGTACTTTTGCCCGGGGCGCCGGCGCCTTCCGGAGGGCGCCGCACCAGGGCAAGATCCGCCACTGTGCCCCCCGCAGTGCCCTGCTGTGCCCCCCCGCTTTGAAGGGAACCAGATGCATAGCGTCTAGTTTCTCTTCATTGAGAGGACCTTAGTTGTGCGGGGCGCGATGACGTCATCGTGCACCGCACAGCAAAGGTCCTCTCCATGAAGGGAAACTAGACGCTACGGTCTAGTTTCCCTTCGTGTAGAGGACCTTTGCTGTGCGATGCGCGATGACGTCATCGCGCACCGCACAGCATAGTGGCACAGACACTAGGGGTCATAATTGACCTCTAGTGTCTATGCTGTTCTATGGGAGAGACGTAATAACGTCTCTCCCATAGATCGAAGAGAAGAGAGGAGAGGAGAAGAGCAGCGCCGCCAGCGGAGGGGGTCTGCAGCTGTCTGGATCAGGAACGGGGATGGTAAGTATACTTTTTATTTATTTTCATTCAGCGCCGTGACCACGCCCCCAATTGAAGCCACGCCCCCATATTTTGCCCGGGGCGCCACAAGTCTTAGAACCGGCCCTGGTTATACTGTCTGTGAGTTCGTTTGCTTCGCTTCCCTCTGTTCATACACCGGTATACTCCTGTTAGCACTGGTGTGCGTAACATATTCAGCAGCCTTACTCCTGTTGAAATTTTGTGGGAATATGGAGCATACCCCTCAAAATACTTTGCAACAGGTGGTCGATCAGGTGCAGGTCCTGACTCGACAATTTAATGAGATGTCCATTAAAATGAACACCCCGCAGGCCGCTAGCGGAGCTCCCACAGCAGCAGCGGCAAGTTCAGGGGTTAAGGAGCCGAAAGTAAATCTCCCAGATCGTTTTTCTGGAGATCGCTCGCAGTTCTTTTGTTTCAAGGAGAGCTGTAAGCTATATTTCAGGCTTAGGCCCCAGTCTTCTGGGTCGGAGATTCAGCGGGTGGGCATGGTGATTTCCTTGCTACAAGGAGACCCACAGGTCTGGGCATATGGGTTACAGCCTGACTGTCCGTCGCTTAAAAGTGTTGATGCTTTTTTTACGGCACTGGGCATTTTGTATGATGACCCTGACAAGATGGCTTCAGCCGAGGCTCAGATTACGGTTCTTAAGCAAGGGCGACGGCCAGCTGAGGTTTATAGTACGGAGTTTCGGAGGTTTGCTCATGATACTCAGTGGAATAACCCAGCCCTGAGAAACCAGTACCGAAGGGGCCTTTCTGACCAGATAAAGGACCAACTGGTACAATATCCCTCGCCTGATAGCTTAGATCAGCTTATGCAGTTATCCATCCGGGTGGATACACGGCTGAGAGAGCGTAGGTTTGAAAGGGAGACCGCAGTTTCCTTTTTTCCCAAGGGAACCTCAGACTCTGAGGAATATTCCGAGGAGCCTATGCAGATTGGGGCTACCAGCCTCTCCTCGCGTGAGAAGACGCGGAGGAGACAGCAGGGTTTGTGTTTGTACTGTGGGAATAAAGGTCATGTTGTAGTATCATGCCCAGAAAAAACGGAAAACTTCAGGGCCTGAGGGTGATGGGAAATATCCTGTCAGGCCAGAAGTCAGAATTTCCCAAAAAGACTTTTCTCATTCCGGTGACTTTGGAGATCCTCGGTCAAACTGTCAAGACTGAGGCCTTTGTTGACAGTGGGGCCGATGGGGTTTTCATGACCGTCAATTCGCCCTGGAACACTCTGTTCCCTCAGTACCTTTGGCATCAGAGATTGAGATCTGTGGGTTAAACGGGGAACCATTGTCCCAGGGTAAAATTACCTCCTGCACCAGCCAAATTCCTTTGTTTATTGGAGCCACACACTCTGAAAAATTGTCTTTTTATGTGACTGTCTGTTCTTTTGCCCCATTGGTTTTGGGGTTCCCTGGTTAAGGGCCCATAACCCTCAATTTGACTGGGTCTCTGGGGAGATTCTTAGTTGGGGTAGTGATTGCTTCAGGAGTTGCTTGAGCCTTCCAGTCAGGCTCTCGCAGCTAAGTTTGCCAGGATTGCCAGGATGTTATGCAGATTTTGCGGATGTGTTCTCCCAAAAAGTTGCGGAGGTACTACCTCCCCATCGCCTCTATGACTGTGCCATTGATTTGTTGCCGGATGCTAAGCTTCCCAAGAGCAGGTTGTACTCCCTGTCACGTCCTGAGACTCAGGCTATGGCAGAGTACATTCAGGAGAACTTGGCTAAGGGATTTATCAGACCCTCACAGTCCCCAGTTGGGTCGGGGTTCTTCTTCGTGGGTAAAAAGGACGGTTCGTTGTGACCCTGCATCGACTTCAGGGAATTGAACCGTATCACGATTAAAAACTCGTACCCACTGCCTCTCATTCCGGTTTTGTTTGACCAGCTTCGTACTGCCACCATTTTTTCTAAGATTGACCTACGCAGTGCTTACAATCTAATCCGAATAAGAGAGGGGGATTAATGGAAGACTGCCTTTAATACCCACTCAGGGCATTATGAATATTTGGTGATGCCTTTTGGGCTCTCTAATGCCCCGGCAGTCTTCCAGGAATTCATGAACGATGTGCTCAGGGAATATTTGGATAGATTCTTAGTTGTTTATCTAGATGACATCCTAATCTTCTCTCATTCCCTGGAGGAACATCGGAAGCATGTACGCTTAGTCCTCCAGAAACTCAGAGACCACCAGCTTGGGGCGAAGCTGGAGAAGTGCGAGTTTGAAGTCCAGCAAATCGCATTTCTAGGGTATATTATCTCCTCAGAAGGTTTCCAAATGGAGGGTTCTAAGGTACAGGCAGTCCTGGATTGGGTGCAGCCCACTAGTTTGAAGGCGCTTCAGCGTTTTCTGGGCTATGCAAATTTTTATAGACGGTTTATCGCTGGATTTTCGTCTATAGTGGCCCCCTTGGTGGCACTCACTAAGAAAGGGGCGGATGTTGCTCACTGGTCTTGTGAGGCCAAAGCGGCCTTTGCCCGTCTCAAAAGGGCATTTGTCTCGGCCAAGGTGCTGCGACACCCAGATCCAAAGCGTCCTTTTGTGGTAGAAGTGGATGCCTCTGAGATAGGTATTGGGGCAGTGCTCTCTCAGATGGGGGTGTCTGATAATCGCCTTCATCCCTGTGCTTACTTTTCCCGTAAATTTTCGTCTGCCGAGATGAATTATGATGTGGGTAACCGGGAATTGTTGGCTATAAAGGATGCACTCGGGGAGTAGAGACACTGGCTTGAGGGGGCTAAGTTTGTGGTCTCAATTCTCACCAACCATAAGAATCTGGCATATTTAGAGTCAGCGAAGCGGCTCAATGCCAGGCAGGCACGATGGGCTTTGTTTTTTGCTCGCTTTAATTTTTTGATAACATATCGCCCTGGGTCAAAAAACATCAAGGCTGATGCGCTCTCTCTGAGTTTTGCTCCAGTTCAAGAGACCACCGAGGAGCCATTGCCCATTGTGTCCCCATCATGTATTAAAGTGGGCATTACCCAGGACCTCTTGTCATTAGTCCTTAGAGCACAGGAGCAGGCTCCTCCAGACCTTCCGGTAGGTCTCTTGTTTGTGCCTCCTAGGTTAAGACAGCGAGTGTTCCTGGAATTCCATGCCAAGAGGTCGGCAGGGCATCCGGGTATTGCCAGAACTCGGGAGTTGCTGTCTAGGGCGGTGTGGTGGCCCTCGGTGGCTAGGGATGTGGATCAGTGGGTTCGGGCATGTGAAGTTTGTGCCCGAAATAAAACTCCTAGAGGGGTTCCTGTCGGCCCATTACATCCACTCTCTATTCCGTCTAAGCCATGGACCCACATTTCCATGGATTTTGTGGTGGACTTGCCCAAATCCTCGGGGATGACAGCCATTTGGGTTGTCGTTGACAGGTTTTCGAAGATGGCGCATTTCGTTCCACTGGTTGGGTTGCCATCGGCCAGACGCCTGTCTGAGTTATTTATGCAGCATGTTGTGCGCCTCCACGGGTTGCCACTTGATGTGGTCTCTGACCGTGGATCCCAGTTTGTGGCCAAATTCTGGAGGGCATTTTGTTCTGATCTCCAGATTTCTGTGAGTTTGTCGTCAGGCTACCATCCACAGTCTAATGGGCAGACTGAGAGGGTGAACCAGTCCTTGGAGCAGTTCCTCAGGTGTTATGTCTCCAAGTGTCATACTGACTGGGTTGCTCATCTGTCCATGGCGGAGTTTGCCTATAACAACGCGGCTCACTCTGCTACAGGGATCTCTCCCTTCCTTTGTGTGTATGGGCATCATCCTAAGGCCAATTCTTTTGACCCCCTGGATTCCACGCCTGGTGGTTCCTCTGTTGTTTCGGTCCTTAGGGGTATTTGGAGGAAAGTGAAGAAAGCCCTTGTGTCTGTGTCATTAGTGACCAAAAGGGTTTTTGATAAGCGGAGAAGACCCTGCAGCTTCAAATTAGGAGACTTCGTCTGGTTGTCCACCAAGAATTTGAAGTTGAGACAGCCATCTCATAAGTTAGGCCCCCGGTTCATCGGCCCTTATAAGATCACCAGGGTTATCAATCCGGTGGCATTTCAGTTAGATCTGCCCCGTTCATTGGGTATCAATAAAACATTTCATTGTTCCCTTTTAAAACTGGCGGTTAGTAATCCTTCTTCCAGTGGAAGACCTTCTCCTCTTCTGATACGGGGTCAGAGGGAGTTTGTGGTTGAAAGGGTTCTTGACTCCAAGATGGTTCGGGGTCGGCTGTCATTTTTGGTGCACTGGAAGGGGTATGGCCCGGAGGAGCGGTCGTGGGTGCGCAGTTGTGATCTTCATGCCCCCAGACTGATACGCTCTTTCTTCTCGCAGTTCCCCGATAAACCCGGTGGTAGGGGTTCTTTGACCCCTCGTCAGAGGGGGGGGGGGGGTACTGTTAGGATCTCCTGCTCTGTGCTGCCACGTCGCCATGGCAACCGGGAGGCAAGTGTTAGCGAAGTAACCTGAGCGCAGCTGATACTCCGGTCCGGGTTTTTACTGTGTAGTGGTTACAGGCTCTGTGCACGGCAGGGAATCCGGCGCTGGTTTTATGCTCACAGTCTGTGAGGTCTGAGTGGGGCGTGGACAGCACCTGCTATATAAACCATCCTCTCAGGCTAGGCAAATGTTGCTGAATCTTTGTTTGTTAGTCAGTTCCAGAGAGTTAGCTAGTACTGTGCGACTTTGTATTTACTTGTTGCTTACTGCGAATTGGCCTTGGGATTCGGTACTTCATTCTGCCAATCCGGACCTAGCAGTAAGACTGGAGTCAGTTGTTTGACCTGCTGGGGTTCTTTTGCTATTCTGTGAACCCAGCAGGTTTGCGGCTGTACTCTCAGACCTGCTTGCTTAATCCTCCCTCACTGTGCAGGGCGTCCAGGTGTCAGTTTAGTAGCAGTAAGCTGAACCTGTGCCCTGCAAGTGGGGGTTAGGATTGTGGATACTCTCCTTGTGTCTATATTTCTATCTCTGACCAAGGAGTTTATTCCCACACCCGTTGGTAACCCTTTGGGGTTTTTTCTGTTGCTCTTAGCAACATCATTTCAGGTGCTCCACATGTTAAATCACTACACCTCGCTTCATTGTCCGCTCTATTCCATCTGAGCATTCCTGACACTAGGGAGACACCCAATTCCTGAGCCTTTGGGCTTCTCCGTTCACTTTGTGTTTATTAGTTATTCCATCACCTCCTGTGTATGTTATGTTATACTGTCTGTGAGTTCATTGCTTCGCTTCCCTCTCTGTTCATACACCGGTATACTCCTGTTAGCACTGGTGTGCGTAACACCGCTGATAGAATACAGGCGATTCGCGACATGACTCTGCCGAAAACCCAGCAACAGATCCGCACTTTCCTAGGAATGTGTGGGTATTGCCGAAACTGGATCCCAGGGTTTTCCATACTAGCCTTACCTTTGCAAGAGATGGTCTCGTCAAACAAACCAGATCGGATTTCGCACACAGATGAGTCCGAACTGGCATTTGAGAGACTGAAACAGTGCCTATCACAGGCACCAGCATTAGGTATGCCAGATTATGGGAAACCCTTTGAATTATACGGTACGGAGAGTGCTGGGTGTGCGGCAGGTGTTTTAACCCAGAGACATGGTGATGCCAGCAGGCCGGTAGCTTACTACAGTGCACAATTGGACACCGTAGCACGGTCTCTCCCCACATGCTTGCGAAGTGTTGCAGCGATAGCATTGCTAGTGAGTAAAAGTGAAGATGTAGTGTTAGGACACAACCTGACCATCCATACACCTCATGCAGTGTCAGCCTTACTGAATTCTGCCCAAACCAGACACGTCTCATCAGCACGGTTTACAAGGTGGGAATTAGCACTAATGGCCCCTGTAAACATCACCATAAGGAGATGCAGCGCACTAAATCCTGCAACATATCTCCCAGGTGTGCCTGGGCAGGCACAAAGGGTGGGGGATGAGAGTGATGGTGGAGGATTTAGTATAGACACTGACACACATGATTGTATGGAATATTTGAACCAAACTTTCACTGCAAGGCCCGACATTAGTGACAACCCACTGGAAGGCGTAGATTTTACTTTTTGCACTGACGGTAGTTGCCACAGACAGACAGACTCAGGAGACTTGTGTACTGGATACGCAGTCGTAGATGACAAAGGTACCATAGTAGCGGAACCCCTGGGCCCACCTCACTCAGCACAAGTTGCTGAGCTGGTCGCCCTAACCAGAGCGTGTGAATTGGCTAAGGGTAAGTCAGCCAATATCTACACGGATTCTAGGTATGCCTTTGGAGTAGTGCATGTTTTTGGGGCCCTATGGCGCCTCAGAAATTTCATGAAGGCAGCTGGCACACCCGTGGCACATGCGACCCACATCAAAAGACTTCTAGCAGCGATACAGGAACCTGACAGAGTGGCTGTTATCAAATGTAAAGCCCACACGTACAGCCAAGACCCAGTGTCACTTGGTAACAGCCGGGCAGACGAAGCTGCTAAATCAGCAGCCAGCACCCCCATACAGACAGACACCACACAACTGATGGTATTCAATACCGTCAACACACAAAAATTGGGTGAAATGCAAAATTTGTGTTCCCCACAGGAAAAGGCAGTCTGGAGGTCAAAAGGATATGGCCAGGAGTCCTCAGGACTCTGGAAAGATGGACAGGGTAAGCCAGTGGCTCCCAGAGCATACCTTCCAAGTTTAGCTGAGGCGGTCCATGGTCTGACTCATCTGGGCAAAGAGGGTATGTGCAAGTTGGTAAGAGCCTACTGGTGCGCGCCAGGATTCTCTTCTCATGTGGGTAAAAATAAGAATTTACTTACCGATAATTCTATTTCTCGGAGTCCGTAGTGGATGCTGGGGTTCCTGAAAGGACCATGGGGAATAGCGGCTCCGCAGGAGACAGGGCACAAAAAGTAAAGCTTTAGGATCAGGTGGTGTGCACTGGCTCCTCCCCCTATGACCCTCCTCCAAGCCTCAGTTAGGTACTGTGCCCGGACGAGCGTACACAATAAGGAAGGATTTATGAATCCCGGGTAAGACTCATACCAGCCACACCAATCACACTGTACAACCTGTGATCTGAACCCAGTTAACAGTATGATAACAGCGGAGCCTCTGAAAAGATGGCTCACAACAATAATAACCCGATTTTTGTAACTATGTACAAGTAATGCAGATAATCCGCACTTGGGATGGGCGCCCAGCATCCACTACGGACTCCGAGAAATAGAATTATCGGTAAGTAAATTCTTATTTTCTCTATCGTCCTAGTGGATGCTGGGGTTCCTGAAAGGACCATGGGGATTATACCAAAGCTCCCAAACGGGCGGGAGAGTGCGGATGACTCTGCAGCACCGAATGAGAGAACTCCAGGTCCTCCTTAGCCAGGGTATCAAATTTGTAGGATTTTACAAACGTGTTTGCCCCTGACTAAATAGCCGCTCGGCAAAGTTGTAAAGCCGAGACCCCTCGGGCAGCCGCCCAAGATGAGCCCACCTTCCTTGTGGAATGGGCATTTACATATTTTGGCTGTGGCAGGCCTGCCACAGAATGTGCAAGCTGAATTGTATTACACATCCAACTAGCAAAAGTCTGCTTAAAAGCAAGAGCACCCAGTTTGTTGGGTGCATACAGGATAACAGCAAGTCAGTTTTCCTGACTCCAGCCGTCCTGGAACCTATATTTTCAGGGCCCTGACCACATCTAGCAACTTGGAGTCCTCCAAGTCCCTAGTAGGCGCAAGACACCACAATAAGCTGGTTCAGGTGAAACACTGACACCACCTTAGGGAGAGAACTGGGGACGAGTCCGCAGCTCTGCCCTGTCCGAATGGACAAACAGATATGGGCTTTTTTGAGAAAAAAACCACCAATTTGACCCTCGCCTGGTCCAGGCCAGGTCCAAGAGCATGTTCACTTTTCATGTGAGATGCTTCAAATCCACAGATTTGACTGGTTTTAAACCAATGTGTTTTGAGGAATCCCAGAACTACGTTGAGATCCCACAGTGCCACTGGATGCACAAAAGGGGGTTGTATATGCAATACTCCCTTGACAAACTTCTGGACTTCAGGAACTGAAGCCAATTCTTTCTGGAAGAAAAATCGACAGGGCCGAAATTTTAACCTTAATGGACCCCAATTTGAGGCCCATAGACACTCCTGTTTGCAAGAAATGCAGGAATCGACCGAGTTGAAATTTCTTCGTGGGGCCTTCCTGGCCTCACACCACGCAACATATTTTCGCCACATGTGGTGATAATGTTGTGCGGTCACCTCCTTTCTGGCTTTGACCAGGGTAGGAATGACCTCTTCCTGAATGCCTTTTCCCTTAGGATCCGGCGTTCCACCGCCATGCCGTCAAACGCAGCTGCGGTAAGTCTTGGAACAGACATGGTACTTGCTGAAACAAGTCCCTTCTTAGCGGCAGAGGCCATAAGTCCTCTGTGAGCATCTCTTGAAGTTCCGGGTACCAAGTCCTTCTTGGCCAATCCGGAGCCATGAGTATAGTTCTTACTCCTCTACGTCTTATAATTCTCAGTACCTTAGGTATGAAAAGCAGAGGATGGAACACATACACCGACTGGTACACCCACGGTGTTACCAGAACGTCCACAGCTATTGCCTGAGGGTCTCTTAACCTGGCGCAATACCTGTCCCGTTTTTGGTTCAGACGGGACGCCATCATGTCCACCTTTGGTAATTCCCAACGGTTTACAATTATGTGGAAAACTTCCCCATGAAGTTCCCACTCTGCCGGGTGGAGGTCGTGCCTACTGAGGAAGTCTGCTTCCCAGTTTCCATTCCCGGAATGAAACACTGCTGACAGTGCTATCACATGATTTTCCGCCCAGCGAAAAGTCCTTGCAGTTTTTGCCACTGCCCTCCTGCTTCTTGTGCCGCCCTGTCTATTTACGTGGGCGACTGCCGTGATGTTTTATCCCACTGGATCAATACCGGCTGACCTTGAAGCAGAGGTCTTGCTAAGCTTAGAGCATTATAAATTTACCCTTAGCTATATTTATGTGGAGAAAAATCTCCAGACTTGATCACACTCCCTGGAAATTTTTTCCTTGTGTGACTGCTCCCCAGCCTCTCGGGCTGGCCTCCGTGGTCACCAACATCCAAAACTGAATGCCGAATCTGCGGCCCTCTAGAAGATGAGCACTCTGTAACCACCACAGGAGAGACACCCTTGTCCTTGGATATAGGGTTATCCGCTGATGCATCCGGACCATTTGTCCAGCAGATCCCACTGAAAAGTTCTTGCATGAAATCTGCCGACTGGAATTGCTTCGAAGGAAGTCACCATTTTTTTACCATGGCCCTTGTGCAATGATGCACTGATTTTAGGAGGTTCCTGACTAGCTCGGATAACTCCCTGGCTTTCTCTTCCGGGAGAAACACCTTTTTCTGGACTGTGTCCAGAATCATCCCTAAGCACAGGAGACTTGTTGTCGGGATCAGCTGCGATTTTGGAATATTTAGAATCCACCCCTGCTGTTGTAACAGTATCCGAGATAGTGCTACTCCGACCTCCAACTGTTCCCTGGACTTTGCCCTTATCAGGAGATCGTCCAAGTAAGGGATAATTAAGACGCCTTTTCTTCGAAGAAGAACCATCATTTCGGCCATTACCTTGGTAAAGACCCGGGGTGCCGTAGACAATCCAAACGGCAGCGTCTGAAACTGATAGTGACAGTTCTGTACCACGAACCTGAGGTACCCTTAGTGATAAGGGCAAATTTGGGACATGGAGGTAAGCATCCCTGATGTCTCGGGACACCAGATAGTCCCCTTCTTCCCGGTTCGTTATCACTGCTCTGAGTGACTCCATCTTGATTTGAACCTTTGTAAGTGTTCAAATTTTTTTAGATTTAGAATAGGTCTCACCTAGCCTTCTGGCTTCAGTACCACAATATAGTGTGGAATAATACCCCCTTTTCTTGTTGTAGGAGGGGTAATTTAATTATCACCTGCTGGGAATACAGCTCGTGAATTTTTTCCCATACTGCCTCCTTGTCGGAGGGAGACCTTGGTAAAGCAGACTTCAGGAGCCTGCGCAGGGGAAACGTCTCGACATTCCAAACTGTACCCCTGGGATACTACTTGTAGGATCCAGGGGTCCTGTACGGTCTCAGCGTCATGCTGAGAGCTTGTCAGAAGCGGTGGAACGCTTCTGTTCCTGGGAATGGGCTGCCTGCTGCAGTCTTCTTCCCTTTCCTCTATCCCTGGGCAGATATGACTCTTATAGGGACGAAAGGACTGAAGCTGAAAAGACGGTGTCTTTTTCTGCAGAGATGTGACTTAGGGTAAAAACGGTGGATTTTCCAGCAGTTGCCGTGGCCACCAGGTCCGATGGACCGACCCCAAATAACTCCTCTTCCTTTATACGGCAATACACCTTTGTGCCGTTTGGAATCTGCATCACCTGACCACTGTCGTGTCCATAAACATCTTCTGGCAGATATGGACATCGCACTTACTCTTGATGCCAGAGTGCAAATATCCCTCTGTGCATCTCGCATATATAGAAATACATCCTTTAAATGCTCTATAGTCAATAAAATACTGTCCCTGTCAAGGGTATCAATATTTTTAGTCAGGGAATCCGACCAAGCCACCCCAGCTCTGCACATCCAGGCTGAGGCGATCGCTGGTCGCAGTATAACACCAGTATGTGTGTATATACTTTTTATGATATTTTTCCAGCCTCCTGTCAGCTGGCTCCTTGAGGACGGCCCTATCTATAGACGGTACCGCCACTTGTTCTGATAAGCGTGTGAGCGCCTTATCCACCCTAAGGGGTGTTTCCCAACGCGCCCTAACTTCTGGCGGGAAAGGGTATACCGCCCATATTTTCTATCGGGGGGAACCCACGCATCATCACACACTTCATTTAATTTATCTGATTCAGGAAAAACTACGGTAGTTTTTTCACATCCCACATAATACCCTCTTTTGTGGTACTTGTAGTATCAGAAATATGTAACACCTCCTTCATTGCCCTTAACGTGTGGCCCTAATAAGGAATACGTTTGTTTATTCACCGTCGACACTGGATTCAGTGTCCCTGTGTCTGTGTCGACCGACTAAAGTAAACGGGCGTTTTAAAACCCCTGACGGTGTTTTTGAGACGCCTGGACCGGTACTAATTGTTTGTCGGCCGTCTCATGTCGTCAACCGACCTTGGCGCGTGTTGACATTATCACGTAATTCCCTAAATAAGCCATCCATTCCGGTGTCGACTCCCTAGAGAGTGACATCACCATTACAGGCAATTGCTCCGCCTCCTCACCAACATCGTCCTCATACATGTCGACACACACGTACCGACACACAGCACACACACAGGGAATGCTCTGATAGAGGACAGGACCTACTAGCCCTTTGGAGAGACAGAGGGAGAGTTTGCCAGCACACACCAAAAACGCTATAATTATATAGGGACAACCTTATATAAGTGTTTTCCCTTATAGCATCTTTTTTATATATTTCTAACGCCAAATTAGTGCCCCCCCTCTCTGTTTTAACCCTGTTTCTGTAGTGCAGTGCAGGGGAGAGCCTGGGAGCCTTCCCTCCAGCCTTTCTGTGAGGGAAAATGGCGCTGTGTGCTGAGGAGATAGGCCCCGCCCCTTTTTCGGCGGCCTCGTCTCCCGCTCTTAACGGATTCTGGCAGGGGTTAAATATCTCCATATAGCCCCCGGAGGCTATATGTGAGGTATTTTTAGCCAAAAAAGGTTTTCATTTGCCTCCCAGGGCGCCCCCCTCCCAGCGCCCTGCACCCTCAGTGACTGCCGTGTGAAGTGTGCTGAGAGGAAAATGGCGCACAGCTGCAGTGCTGTGCGCTACCTTAAGAAGACTGAGGAGTCTTCTGCCGCCGATTCTGGACCTCTTCTCGTTTCAGCATCTGCAAGGGGGCCGGCGGCGAGGCTCCGGTGACCATCCAGGCTGTACCTGTGATCGTCCCTCTGGAGCTAATGTCCAGTAGCCAAGAAGCCAATCCATCCTGCACGCAGGTGAGTTCACTTCTTCTCCCCTAAGTCCCTCGTTGCAGTGATCCTGTTGCCAGCAGGACTCACTGTAAAATAAAAAACCTAAGCTAAACTTTTCTAAGCAGCTCTTTAGGAGAGCCACCTAGATTGCACCCTTCTCGGCCGGGCACAAAAATCTAACTGAGGCTTGGAGGAGGGTCATAGGGGGAGGAGCCAGTGCACACCACCTGATCCTAAAGCTTTACTTTTTGTGCCCTGTCTCCTGCGGAGCCGCTATTCCCCATGGTCCTTTCAGGAACCCCAGCATCCACTAGGACGATAGAGAAAGAGCAATGACATGCCTTACCTGCTTGAGGAAGAATATTGGAAAGTCAATACCAACAGAACCATCCCATATCCCGCCAACAGACGGCCCTTTTCAGGTAATACAGATTGATTTCATACAATTGCCACCCTGTAGAAATTTAAAGTACTGTATGTGTTGGTTTGTATTGATGTGTTTTCAAATTGGGTAGAAGCGTTCCCCCGCTGCCACAAATACTGCTGTGTTTACTGCAAAGAAAATTGTGCAGGAATTTGTGTGCAGATATGGTATCCCTAGGATAATTGAAATTGATAGCGGTACCCATTTTACAGGTGAAGTCTTTCAGGTAATGTGCAAATTAATGGGAATTAATAGTAAGCTGCATACTCCGTACCGCCCACAGGCGAGTGCGAAAGTGGAAAGAGTAAACAGCACTATTAAGAACAAGCTGAGCAGTGATGGCTGAAACTGGATTGTTGTGGCCTGAAGCTTTGCCACTTGTATTGTACAGCATCAGAATCACTCCCAGGTCCCCTCTTAACCTATCACCCTTTGAGATTCTTTTTGGTCGACAACCCCATGTAATGATTGACCCCCAGGATGATTTGAAATGCAATAATGAAGTGACTGTAAAGTATTTGGTTAAGATGAGCAAGCAGTTGAGGAATCAAAACAGCAATCTAAAGCTGGTGATTCCTGATCTGCCAGACAGTAATTGCCATGACATTGAACCTGGGGATTATGTAATGATTCGAAATTTTCTACGCTCAGGTTGCCTGATTGACCGGTGGGAAGGACCGTACAAAGTCTTACTAACCAGCACGACAGCATTGAAGGTTGCCGAAAGAGAGACTTGGGTCCACTCGTCCCACTGTAAGAAGGTCGCTGACCCAGAGAGAACCCATGACGAAGAGCAGAGTGTAGAGGAAATCGTATCACTGGAGTGCCTGTTCCGGGAAGGTTGAGAGGCAGGACTGTTGTCACGGCACCTGAGCACAGAGAACTACAAGATCAGAGGCGGTTGTCGCACCAGTTTTCTTTCCCTTCTATTATTTTCTTTACCTCCCATTACCACTCTTTCTTTCTCCTCCTGCAAGATGGACTTACCCCAAGAGAATGCGTACCGGGTTTTCCTGTTGACCCTGTTGTTGACCAGAGCAGTCTATTTCGGTGAGAGTACCAGAGAGGTCGAGAAGGGATCTGGAATGGGTTCTGATGACAAGGACGGATTAGTAGAATTCCAAGAGCAACACAGTCACCGAGCAAAGGCGAGTATCAGAAAACGATCTGGTAGTCATGACACTAGGAGACATTGTGAAGGATTGTTAGCTGAGGAGAATTGTATCTGTAGAAATTGTGAAAACATAGTTGGGGTGCATCCAGAGATGTCAGTCCAGCCTTAATATCAACATGGACCGTCATCCATTGAGTGATTATCACTCATTAGTGGGTAAGGTTTTAAACCAAACGGAATGCTGGGTGTGCTCACAAGTACCTCAAGGTCAGAGCAAGTCAGGATTAGTACCGTACCCTTTAACACTAGATGAGGTACTTGAATTAAGGGGTGGGAGACCGATGGACAAGAAATTTAATATTTCTAGGCCTCCTAGTTTGAAGCTCCACCAATATCATGTGGATAGGTCCTTAATATGTTTCAACATTTCCAATCCCCGAAAGCCGGGAAATTGGGAAGTGACATGGAATAACCAAACCATGGCATTTTCACACAGAGCCGATAGAATGCCCGTAGACCCTGAACTTATACGCCAAATAGTCGACGGTGGGAGATATTTTCGGTATAGGTACACTCTAGGAAGTAGGACCATGCGGGTTGGAGAAGTATCTCCAGGGTACTGTGCGCATATCATACAGCCTGATACGTGCACTGAACATATGAGAGAGTTAGGGATAGGATTTTTCACCTGGAAGGTTTGCAATATGGTGATGTCATATTCTGTCCCATATGTTCTCCCCGATGATGCATATTTCATATGCGGGAGGAAGGCGTATAAGTGGCTTGCCCCAAACTCAGAGGGATTGTGTTACATTGGAAGAGTGTTGCCAGAAGTAATGACCATTACCCATAATAAGATGAAAGACGTTCACCGCAATGCTCAAGGTCTTTACACTCACACTCACTACGAACACATTGTTAAGAGACACCTTATAGATAGGACAGAGCACGCAGCCTCTGATTTGATCCACGAATCCACCGGGATTTAATTCTTACTCGCGTTAGATATCACCCATACCGCCAGAGGAATTATAAATTTTAGGTATATTCATGCGCTAGCGAACCTGATAGACAATATCACCGAGATGTATGATGACACCTTCAGGTATACTGGGAGGGAATTGCAAGCTTACAAAACGGAACTGATCCAGCACAGGATGGTTCTCAATTACATCACAGCGGTGACAGGCGGGTATTGTGTCATCCTAGCAACTCAGTATGGTGTGAAGTGTTGTACGTATATTACAAACAGCACTGATGACCCAACCGAGGTCATAGATCAAAAGATGGACGATATCTTGCAATTGAAGTGGGAGTTCCGAAGGAGATACAACCTTACCCTTACTGCTGTGAGTAATGAACTGACCGGCTGGGTTTCATGGTTGAACCCACACAATTGGTTCTCAGGTTTAGGAGAATTTATGACCCATCAATTGAGACAATGTTGTGATAAGACGTGATTCCACAGTCCGTTTCTTTCACTCGTTTCTCCTTTGTTTTTCTCCCAAGCAAAAAGACATCCATTCGGAAGAAGACTAAAGAGTTTGATGGAGAAGACTACAGACCTTTGATGGACATTTCTACAGACTTTGAGAGACACTTTAGAGACTTTAAAGACCTTTTATGGACACTTGAAAGACTTTGATTACCATCCACAGCAAGGATACACCTATCCGGACAAGACTTCAACAGACACCCAAGGACAATTGCACACATTATCATATGAATGCATTTGTGATATGTTTCTTATCTTCATCTCTACAACCTTCAGGTAGTGACACACATAGTCGACAGGTGACATAGGTACATATATTAGCATTCACATGTTTTTCCCCCTCCATGTATCATCAACTAATGTGCACCCCATTTGTTGGAACAAGAGGCCGAAAAGAGCTCGGTAGTGTTTGTTGGCCCACTTACAGACCCTTAATACGGGATAAGAAGGATTTAATGTATACTTCGCAATACCTCGAAGCTTATCTAGAACATGTACGGCACGATGATACATGCCCCGCAGACATGAAGTTCATACATACATGCTTTTGCTATCCCACTAGGCCATACATTTCCCGCCTACTCCTCTCCTCCCTCCACCCAATCATTTATAGGTATTTCATTGTATTGTATATTTTTCTGCTTAATTGTTTAGATTGTGGCAGTTATTGTTGACTGCCAAAGGGTCGACTGTCAAAGTCGAAAAATATTGTAATACATATCCCATGTACTAACCCCTCATGCACATGCACGCTGCTCGTGCACCCGGTCCCCCGTGCGTACACATATCCGCAAGTTGCGTTAGAGACACTCCGGCGACTCGTGCGCATGATATGTGTATTTACGGCGGAGTTTGTGAGCGTGTAGCGTGCGACCCGAACATAGCATATTTAACCCAAATAGTGCATTTTGTAGATATAGTTCCCTTAGATCATGTCAGCGAGTAATGTTAGTTTAAACAGTTCCTGGACAGAGAGATTCGTCTTTGCATGATAGGAAGGGTCAGATAAAGGTTGGTAGGTGATGTCTAGTATCCAGCTGTAGGGTATTTTTAGGGTAACATTCCGGTGTTAGTTAGGAAAAGATCGCTTGCTCCTGCGTATAGTTATGTACAGAAGTAGATTATGAACATTAACTGTATTTGCTGTAAATTACACATGCGGCGGGAATCCAGAGGATACCTCCCACCAGAGCAGTTGGGAAAGGACATCGCCTACCTGTTCAAATCCACCTATGACCTTTGCTGTAATGTAGAGACATGTCCCTGTGTCCAATGAACAATGAGGTTACAGTGACCATTGTATTGTGTATGCATGTTGTGTATAAAAAGACCACTGTTGCCTGGCCGGACACAAGACTCTGAAGGCTTTCTCCCCGATAGCTGAGGACTGGTCCAGGACGCGCTTGCGAACGATTCCCCACGTATGTATATTCTCTGTAGCCATTATTCTCACTTATTCTGTTTAGATTTCCTTGTTAGCCTGTAGTGCATAACTTGTATCTGTTTACCCCTTTTCTCTGAATAATCCACTGCGGTGTTAGAGCCCAGTGGTTTACCACAAACCGGTGTTGTGTATTCACTTTCCTGCAAAGGGCTTTCTTAGCGTCTTAATCGGTATAAGGTGCATAAGCATTGTTAAGGTTTTAAGGTATCACATCGTTGCAGTACTAGGCTGCTAAGGTTTAAGGTATAAGCACATCCTTATATTGTTTCATTACTTAAGGTTTACTGTATATCACTCTGTGTGCGTCCGCGCCGCGTGTACGTCGTACCCACGGCACGGCGTCTGATACGCTAAGAGCGTATCAATACGGTACTCCGTACGCCAATAGCGTGCTTAGTACGAAGCGTGAATCCGTGTGCGTACGTGCCGCTCGTGCGTCGCGCCCACGGCACAGCATCTGATACGCTAAGTGCGTATCCATACGGTACTCAGTACGCAAATAGCGTACTTAGTACATAGTGTGTGTAATAAGTCTAGCGGCCATAGCGGCTCCACGGTAATAGCGAGTCTAGCGGTATAGCTTTATGTTTTAAGATAATATTTGACCTTATCAGGGCAGGCAGACAGGAGATGAAAGCATAGGGAAGAGGGTGAGACTGACAGGATCAGTGTTGTGGTGACAATGGGCAGGGCAGGCAGACAGGAGATGATAGGAAGCATAGGGAAGAGGGTGGGAGTGACAGGATCAGTGCTGTGGTGACAATGGGCAGGCCAGGAAGACAGGAGATGATAGGAAGCATAGGGAAGAGGGTGGGAATGACAGGATCAGTGCTGTGGACAATGGGCAGGGCAGGCAGACAGGAGATTACAGGAAGCATAGGGAAAGAGGGTGGGAATGACCAGATTAGTGCTGTGGTGACAATGAGCAGGCAGACAGAAGATGATAGGAAGCATAGGGAAGAGGGTGGCAATGACAGGATTAGTGCTGTGGTGACAATGGGCAGGCCAGGAAGACAGGAGATGATAGGAAGCATAGGGAAGAGGGTGGGAATGACAGGATCAGTGCTGTGGTGACAATGGGCAGGGCAGGCAGACAGGAGATGATAGGAAGCATAGGGAAGAGGGTGGGAATGACAGGATCAGTGCTGTGGTGACAATGGGCAGGCCAGGCAGACAGGAGATGATAGGAAGCATAGGGAAGAGGGTGGGAGTGACAGGATCAGTGTTGTGGTGACAATGGGCAGGGCAGGCAGACAGGAGATGATAGGAAGCACAGGGAAGAGGGTGGGAGTGACAGGATCAGTGCTGTGGTGACAATGGGCAGGCCAGGCAGACAGGAGATGATAGGAAACATAGGGAAGAGGGTGGGAGTGACAGGATCAGTGCTGTGGTGACAATGGGCAGGACAGGCAGACAGGAGATGATAGGAAGCCTAGGGAAGAGGGTGGGAGTGACAGGATCAGTGTTGTGGTGACAATGGGCAGGGCAGGCAGACAGGAGATGATAGGAAGCATAGGGAAGAGGGTGGGAGTGACAGGATCAGTGCTGTGGTGACAATGGGCAGGACAGGCAGACTAGGGAAAATAATTAGACTGACAGCCTCAGTGCTGTGGTAACATGATTGGTTGTATTCAAAGTAAATTGCTGCTTTAAATTTAGCATGTATATCATCAAATTCACATCACCTCTAGGAATATTACATATACCCCAGAGGAGACATGTCAAACTCGTGGACCAAGTTTACTTTTTAAAAAAAAAAACAATGGAATGCGGCCCACCACCGCCGGATGAGTTACTCCTGGCCTATCTGCCGCGATCGAGAGGATATTGACAGAGATGAGGAAATGTCCATGGCGGGAGCTGCTGCCTTTGCAGATCTCTGCCCCCCGCCGTATCCCGCTTGCTCAGCACTATGAGCACTGAAGCCGTCACGCCCTGTATGTGTGTGTGCCCGACTGCCCTGTGTGCCCAGCTGCCCTAATTGCAGGAGGATTCTTCTGGAATCTGGATAGAAAACGAGGAAGGTAAATTAGAGGCGGCGGGCACAGGGGTTGGAGACTGAATAGGTACAGGAGGCACAGAGGACATGTGGGTGGAGGGGATACAAGGAGTAAGAGTGGATAACAGGGGGCATGTGGCTGGACTGGAGGGACAGAGGGGGCCTGGAAGTGACATTTTACGAGTCAACACTGATATGTATTATAGAGGAGAGGGGACCGCACAGTGATATATAAATCGGGTATAGCACAGCTTCCAGAGTTCTTTTCTTCCCGACATCTCTTTCATTATACTTTATTGTTGGTTTTCCTAATAAACCTTTCAAAAATTGCACACAATACTTTGTCTTTTTCTTGCGTCCCACACAAGACTGGGACCTTGATTACTCGGCCCGGCTGGGATTTGGCGTTTGACGAGCCTGCCCCAGAGTCTGCATGGCCGGATCACGTTCCAGACGATAATGAAGTTCCTGCTTTGTGTCGGGGGTCGGTTACCAGTATAATAAGACAAAACAGGACACAATGGAAAACAAATCTGCACTTTATTGAAATGGAAATCACCGCAGAGTTAGTAACCAAAAACTGGTACAGGCAGAACGTATCTAAATAAAAGCATTTAATATAAAAACAATGGCAGGTTTGGTTGTAGGATCAGAGGGCGCTGAGAGTGGTTAATACTTCTAGCTTTTGCGGTCTATGCACTAACAATAGGTGGTCGCTCCCTGAAATATGGCAGTGTCCGGCGACACCTATCCCTTAGATTTAGCCTTTAGTTAGAGGAGGAAGTCAAATATACTGAATTTATTAGAGAAATAACAGGGGTCTGCAGGAAAATAGGGTAACGCTGAGAATAAAGAGGGGGCTTGTAAGAAAGCTGGGAAACCCACATCATCCAAAACCCCTACAAATCAATATACAGTATAACCCCACAAACACCCTGGGAAGCAGCATCAGTAATAGTAGTGTTTTCTCACTGAGACGGTAGTCACAGCGGTATATTACTCTGATATAACTAAAGCCAGAGATCTGGACAGCCACCCTGTGACCAATGCAGCAGAATCCTATTGGTAATTTAATGTGACCCAAGTGCTGTAGCGGACGTACAAACATATCTACAGGGAGGTGAACCTGTACTGGTAACACTGTGCGTCACTGGGGCATGGCGAGACAAAGGGGAACTTAACTAAATTCTGCGCTGCTCACCTGTAAGAACGCCACCCCGTGACGAGGCTGCAGATGCCACCCAACCTGCCGGGGGCGCTAAAAACATCAGATACAAATTAATATTAAACTCTCTACTTACAAAGTATTAAATAAAATGATCCGGCTGCATCTCTGGCCAGAAATTAAATATAAATCTGTAGATTTCTGAATATGAAATGTGCGCGTGTTCCGCTGTGTAACCTCTTCCCAAACAGAGGAACTGGTAGCACCACACGTTACACACAAATACACAGTGCTGGTCAGGGCCCCAAATCCCTTCACAAGGGGCCCCTTTGCTGAGTGCTCAGCAAATTCAGATGCAATACGTACAGTCACGTCCGGGGCAAGGCAGGAGCTGAGGATTGCACCCGAGCCGGTCTCACACGCCTGGTACAACGTCACAGCCTGGGCTTGATCTGAAGAGGTTTTCCTGGAAGTGAGAGACACGGACCATTAGAGGAGGCACCGTACACAATGTCGTGGTTATGCCGGATGGCGTGTCATATACATCAGATTATTGTGTGTGCCTATACAGCTGGTGCACACTGTTACGCACCTATGCTGTGATGCGACAGTGGGACATGTACCTGTCAGACATACAGTACTACCCCTGCGCATGTGCCGCTGCAGTTTCCCACTATCGCCGCGCTAGCATTAGCGTTACTTTCATATACGGAACACAATGTCGCGGAGGAGACGGCTACAGAAAACGTTTAACAGTGAAATGTAAGGGTTGAGAACAAAATAATTCCTATTTTACCATATAAAGAATAAACTAACATTTCGGGGGGATTTCAATTGTTTGAAAAGTCGGTTGGGTGTCTGTTTTTTTCCTGTCTATTAGATAGGAAAAAACAGATGCCCAACTGACTTTTCAAACAATTGAATACCCTCCTTTGTATGGAAGTTGCTCCTGGAAGGAACCCCAATGCTCAGACGGCACCCCAAATTATCCCATCTCCCCCAATTTAACCCCCTACAGTACTTGTGCGGCCAAACTGAACACCAATCCCATCGCTGGGCTGAAAAGCTGCGCACAAGTGCCGTGACCTAATTTAAGAATGTTTTTGAAAATGTGATTATTTTTGAAATGACAGAACGAGAACATAAGACATTAAAGATGCGGGGTTTGAGTGAAGACCAGAGGAGTGAAGAGACAGAGGAAAGGAGGAACACACTTTTAGCATTGTCTGCTACCCAAGAAACAACAGTTTAAACTTGTGACCGCGGGCCTCTCCTGTTCCATGTACACGCAGCCAGCTGCCACTCATCCGTGCCCATCCACTTGGCATTCCAGCATGACGAGGATACCCAGGGGGGCATCGGGATACGGTTACAGTGTTTGCGAGCACGCTGGGTATGGCCCTGTTGACAGAGAGCCCGAAGGACACAGAACAGGCCGGTGTTGCTGCTGTCACACTGTGGATTGTTGGGTTATATATAGAGTCTCTTAAAAAACATTAACAGCCTTACTTAGTCACTTGAGAGACGGTACACACTCACATGTAAACACAGAACCAATGGCTATCCCAGCTGATGCAGAGTCATTGTTATATAACCAGGAGGACTCGTGTAACAGCCTCGGCACGGGGAGCGCTATTACTGTACACCGGGGCAGGGAACGCAGCCACGGTTACACCTGCCGGACAGACACGACTTCCAGCATTACAGTCTTACTAATGTAATGCGTCTACAAATCTGGATGGAGACCCCTCACTCCGCCGTGAGCCCAGCAAAATATGGCGTTTATGTCCCTTTAATATCGTATCCTCTATAAATGTGATCATTATTTATAAAGAGGATGAGCCTCAATCCCTGGAAATGTGCCATCCAGGTGTCTGATGGTGACTGTAACTCTGCATTTATTTTCCAGTCTTAAAATCTTATTTGGAAATTTCAACGCTAAGCCCCGCCCCTTTCACCACGCCTAAGAAACTCACAGATAAAGCATATCTATTCTAAATGTCATATAGTGCTTTTACCCCGCTCCCTGACTATGGGAGTAATTCAGACCTGATCGCTAGGCCGCGTTTCCTCACAGTCTGCCATCAGGTCCGAACTGCGCAGGCACCGCAATGCGCAGGCGCATCGGACAACTGCACCGGGCGTCGGTGCATAGTGATGGGATGGTGCAAAAAATAAGATTTTACTTACCGATAAATCTATTTCTCGTAGTCCGTAGTGGATGCTGGGGACTCCGTCAGGACCATGGGGATTAGCGGGATTAGCGGCTCCGCAGGAGACAGGGCACAAAAATAAAGCTTTAGGATCAGGTGGTGTGCACTGGCTCCTCCCCCTATGACCCTCCTCCAAGCCTCAGTTAGGATACTGTGCCCGGACGAGCGTACACAATAAGGAAGGATTTTGAATCCCGGGTAAGACTCATACCAGCCACACCAATCACACCGTACAACTTGTGATCTGAACCCAGTTAACAGTATGACAAACGTAGGAGCCTCTGAACAGACGGCTCACAACAATAACAACCCGATTTTTTTGTAACAATAACTATGTACAAGTATTGCAGACAATCCGCACTTGGGATGGGCGCCCAGCATCCACTACGGACTACGAGAAATAGATTTATCGGTAAGTAAAATCTTATTTTCTCTGACGTCCTAGTGGATGCTGGGGACTCCGTCAGGACCATGGGGATTATACCAAAGCTCCCAAACGGGCGGGAGAGTGCGGATGACTCTGCAGCACCGAATGAGAGAACTCCAGGTCCTCTTTAGCCAGGGTATCAAATTTGTAGAATTTTACAAACGTGTTCTCCCCCGACCACGTAGCTGCTCGGCAGAGTTGTAATGCCGAGACCCCTCGGGCAGCCGCCCAGGATGAGCCCACCTTCCTTGTGGAATGGGCCTTGACAGATTTAGGCTGTGGCAGGCCTGCCACAGAATGTGCAAGTTGAAATGTGCTACAAATCCAACGAGCAATCGTCTGCTTAGAAGCAAGAGCACCCAGTTTGTTGGGTGCATACAGGATAACAGCAAGTCAGTTTTCCTGACTCCAGCCGTCCTGGAAACCTATATTTTCAGGGCCCTGACAACATCTAGCAACTTGGAGTCCTCCAAGTCCCTAGTAGCCGCAGGTACCACAATAAGCTGGTTCAGGTGAAACGCTGACACCACCTTAGGAAGAAACTGGGGACGAGTCCGCAGCTCCGCCCTGTCCGAATGGACAATCAGATATGGCTTTTGTGAGACAAAGCCGCCAATTCTGACACTCGCCTGGCCGAGGCCAGGGCCAACAGCATGGTCACTTTTCATGTGAGATATTTCAAATCCACAGATTTGAGCGGTTTAAAATGTGATTTGAGGAATCCCAGAACTACGTTGAGATCCCACAGTGCCACTGGAGGCACAAAAAGGGGGTTGTATATGCAATACTCCCTTGACAAACTTCTGGACTTCAGGAACTGAAGCCAATTCTTTCTGGAAGAAAACTGACAGGGCCGAAATTTGAACCTTAATGGACCCCAATTTGAGGCCCATAGACACTCCTGTTTGCAGGAAATGCAGGAATCGACCGAGTTGAAATTTCTTCGTGGGGCCTTCCTGGCCTCACCACACGCAACATATTTTCGCCACATGTAGTGATAATGTTGTGCGGTCACCTCCTTCCTGGCTTTGACCCGGGTAGGAATGACCTCTTCCGGAATGCCTTTTTCCCTTAGGATCCGGCGTTCCACCACCATGCCGTCAAACGCAGCCGCGGTAAGTCTTGGAACAGACCTGGTACTTGCTGAAGCAAGTCCCTTCTTAGCGGCAGAGGCCATGAGTCCTCTGTGAGCATTTCTTGAAGTTCCGGGTGCCACGTCCTTCTTGGCCAATCCGGAGCCACGAGTATAGTTCTTACTCCTCTACGTCTTATAATTCTCAGTACCTTGGGTATGAGAAGCAGAGGAGAGAACACATACACCGACTGGTACACCCACGGTGTTACCAGAACGTCCACAGCTATTGCTTGAGGGTCTCTTGACCTGGCGCAATACCTGTCCAGTTTTTTGTTCAGGCGGGACGCCATCATGTCCACCTTTGGTCTTTCCCAACGGTTCACAATCATGTGGAATACTTCCCGATGAAGTCCCCACTCTCCCGGGTGGAGGTCGTGCCTGCTGAGGAAGTCTGCTTCCCAGTTGTCCACTCCCGGAATGAATACTGCTGACAGTGCTATCACATGATTTTCCGCCCAGCGAAGAATCCTTGCAGTTTCTGCCATTGCCCTCCTGCTTCTTGTGCCGCCCTGTCTGTTTACGTGGGCGACTGCCGTGATGTTGTCCCCCTGGATCAATACCGGCTGACCTTGAAGCAGAGGTCTTGCTAAGCTTAGAACATTGTAAATTGCCCTTAGCTCCAGTATATTTATGTGGAGAGAAGTCTCCAGACTTGATCACACTCCCTGGAAATTTTTTCCCTGTGTGACTGCTCCCCAGCCTCTCAGGCTGGCATCCGTGGTCACCAAAACCCAGTCCTGAATGCCGAATCTGCGGCCCTTTAGTAGATGAGCACTCTGCAGCCACCGCAGAAGAAACACCCTTGTCCTTGGAGACAGGGTTATCCGCTGATGCATCTGAAGATGCGATCCGGACCATTTTTCCAGCAGATCCCACTGAAAAGTTCTTGCGCGAAATCTGCCGAATGGAATCGCTTCGTAAGAAGCCACCATTTTTCCCAGGACCCTTGTGCAATGATGCACTGACACTTTTCCTGGTTTTAGGAGGTTCCTGACTAGCTCGGATAACTCCCTGGCTTTCTTCTCCGGGAGAAACACCATTTTCTGGACTGTGTCCAGAATCATCCCTAGGAACAGCAGACGTGTCGTCGGAAACAGCTGCGGTTTTGGAATATTTAGAATCCACCCGTGCTGTCGTAGAACTACTTGAGATAGTGCTACTCCGACCTCCAACTGTTCTCTGGACCTTGCCCTTATCAGGAGATCGTCCATTTTCTTTGAAGAAGAATCATCATTTCGGCCATTACCTTGGTAAGGACCCGGGGTGCCGTGGACAATCCAACCGGCAGCGTCTGAAACTGATAGTGACAGTTCTGTACCACGAACCTGAGGTACCCTTGGTGAGAAGGGCAAATTGGGACATGGAGGTAAGCATCCCTGATGTCCCGGGACACCATATAGTCCCCTTCTTCCTGGTTCGCTATCACTGCTCTGAGTGACTCCATCTTGATTTGAACCTTTGTATGTAAGTGTTCAAATATTTCAGATTTAGAATAGGTCTCACCGAGCCGTCTGGCTTCAGTACCACAATATAGTGTGGAATAATACCCCTTTCCTTGTTGTAGGAGGGGTACTTTGATTATCACCTGCTGGGAATACAGCTTGTGAATTGTTTCCACTACTGCCTCCCTGTCGGAGGGAGACGTTGGTAAAGCAGACTTCAGGAACCTGCGAGGGGGAGACGTCTCGAATTTCCAATCTGTACCCCTGGGATACTACTTGTAGGATCCAGGGGTCCACTTGCGAGTGAGCCCACTGCGTGCTGAAACTCTTGAGACGACCCCCCCACCGCACCTGAGTCCGCTTGTACGGCCCCAGCGTCATGCTGAGGACTTGGCAGAAGCGGTGGAGGGCTTCTGTTCCCGGGAATGGGCAGCCTGCTGCAGTCTTCTTCCCTTTCCTCTATCCCATGGCAGATATGACTGGCCTTTTGCCCGCTTGCCCTTATGGGCACGAAAGGGCTGAGACTGAAAAGACGTTGTCTTTTTCTCCTTTATACGGCAATACTTCCATGTGCCGTTTGGAATCTGCATCACCTGACCACTGTCGTGTCCATAAACAACTTCTGGCAGATATGGACATCGCACTTACTCTTGATGCCAGAGTGCAAATATCCCTCTGTGCATCTCGCATATATAGAAATGCATCCTTTAAATGCTCTATAGTCAATAAAATACTGTCCCTGTCAAGGGTATCAATATTTTCAGTCAGGGAATCCGACCAAGCCACCCCAGCGCTGCACATCCAGGCTGAGGCGATCGCTGGTCGCAGTATAACACCAGTATGTGTGTATATACTTTTTAGGATATTTTCCAGCCTCCTATCAGCTGGCTCCTTGAGGGCGGCCCTATCTGGAGACGGTACCGCCACTTGTTTTGATAAGCGTGTGAGCGCCTTATCCACCCTAAGGGGTGTTTCCCAACGCGCCCTAACTTCTGGCGGGAAAGGGTATACCGCCAATAATTTTCTATCGGGGGAAACCCACGCATCATCACACACTTCATTTAATTTATCTGATTCAGGAAAAACTACAGGTAGTTTTTTCACACTCTACATAATACCCTTTTTTTTTTTTTTTGGTGGTACTTGTAGTATCAGAAATATGTAACACCTCCTTCATTGCCCTTAACAAGTAACGTGTGGCCCTAAAGGGAAATACGTTTGTTTCTTCACCGTCGACACTGGAGTCAGTGTCCGTGTCTGTGTCTACCGACTGAGGTAAAAGGACGTTTTAACGCCCCTGACGGTGTTTGAGACGCCTGGACAGGTACTAATTGGTTTGCCGGCCGTCTCATGTCGTCAACCGACCTTGCAGCGTGTTGACATTATCACGTAATTCCTTAAATAAGCCATCCATTCCGGTGTCGACTCCCTAGAGAGTGACATCACCATTACAGGCAATTGCTCCGCCTCCTCACCAACATCGTCCTCATACATGTCGACACACACGTACCGACACACAGCACACACACAGGGAATGCTCTGATAGAGGACAGGACCCCACTAGCCCTTTGGAGAGACAGAGGGAGAGTTTGCCAGCACACACCAAAACGCTATAATTATACAGGGACAACCTTTATATAAGTGTTTTTCCCTTATAGCATCCTAATATATAAAATCATATCGCCAAATAAGTGCCCCCCCTCTCTGTTTTAACCCTGTTTCTGTAGTGCAGTGCAGGGGAGAGCCTGGGAGCCTTCCCACCAGCATTTCTGTGAGGGAAAATGGCGCTGTGTGCTGAGGAGAACAGGCTCCGCCCCCTTTTCGGCGGGCTTCTTCTCCCGTTTTTCTGAGACCTGGCAGGGGTTAAATACATCCATATAGCCTCCAGGGGCTATATGTGATGTATTTTTTAGCCAGAACAAGGTATTCTCATTGCTGCCCAGGGCGCCCCCTGCAGCGCCCTGCACCCCCCGTGACCGCTGGTGTGAAGTGTGTGACAACAATGGCGCACAGCTGCAGTGCTGTGCGCTACCTCATGAAGACTGAAAAGTCTTCTGCCGCCGGTTTCTGGACCTCTTCGCTTTTCGGCATCTGCAAGGGGGTCGGCGGCGCGGCTCCGGGACCGGACTCCATGGCTGGGCCTGTGTTCGATCCCTCTGGAGCTAATGGTGTCCAGTAGCCTAAGAAGCCAATCCATCCTGCACGCAGGTGAGTTCACTTCTTCTCCCCTAAGTCCCTCGTTGCAGTGAGCCTGTTGCCAGCAGGACTCACTGTAAAACAAAAAACCTAAAAACTTTTTCTAAGCAGCTCTTTAGGAGAGCCACCTAGATTGCACCCTGCTCGGACGGGCACAAAAACCTAACTGAGGCTTGGAGGAGGGTCATAGGGGGAGGAGCCAGTGCACACCACCTGATCCTAAAGCTTTATTTTTGTGCCCTGTCTCCTGCGGAGCCGCTAATCCCGCTAATCCCCATGGTCCTGACGGAGTCCCCAGCATCCACTAGGACGTCAGAGAAAAAAGTGATTGCACGGGCGATCGCAAGGAGATGAACTGGAAGAGGGCGCTTGTGGAGTGTCTGGAAAAACGCAGGCGTGTCCAAGCATTGGAAGGGAGGGTTCCTGACGTCAAATCCGGCCCCGGACAGGCTGAAGTGATCGCAGCGGCTGAGTAAGTCCTGGGCTGCGCAGAGACTGCACAAAATCAGTTTGTACAGCTCTGCTACACATGCGATTGCACACTTGCACAGCTAAAATACACTCCCCTGTAGGCGGCGACTATCTGCTCACAAGGCAGCAAAAATCACTGCCTAGGAATGAATTACCTCCTATATGCTAACAGTAATAATTCATTTTAAAAGTGATTTAAGAAACACTCCCCCCCCCCAAGAAAAAAAAAACCAATAGTCTCTAATCCACTTTCCCAAAAAATCTGTTTCTTGCATTTTGTTTAGATGGATATATTTATTTTTTAGTAAACCTCATTTCTCATGAATTTAATATAAAAATGCAATACAGTAGTTTAAGCACAACATATTCAGTTTTATGCTATAGAAGTATTGCACTCATTTCTATTGTGATTTTTAAAGAGTAATACACCCACCCCCTCCATTTTTTGAAGCTCCACCCAAGTCTGCAGACGGCTTTCACGAACCAGCAGAGTTTGCAGACATTTGAGCTGCTGTGACATCACTGGCCCTGTAAGCCTATCAGTCTATCTCTGACTAGTGATGCAAGTTTCTGGTGCAGGGGAGTTAGAGAGCAATGTGCACATTTTTAGTGAGATCCCCAAGGTAGAGAAAGGAACACCAAGCATATCCATCCATTTCAGTGCTAAGGACAAGTCTGACTCATCCTGAGCGTGTACTTAAAAAATGCTAAGGACGAGTCTCACTTGGACCCCCACCAGTAATCTCTACTGATGGGGAGCAGGGGAAAATGCCACACTTTACCGACATACATCCTCCATCCTGGCACCAATAGAAGTTATTGCCTGGTGCCTGTGGAGCCATCACTAGCTGCAGGGTGCAGGGGTTCCTGCCCACACGGCCCAGTCTTACTGCAGAGCACAGTGAGGAAATGACAGACACACACTCCGCTCATTAGTGTAGCATGCCTTAGCATTGCATAATGAATTCTCAGTTAATTTATGTACAATACAAAGGTTTATTTAGCACCTCTTCCCCGTGTAACAGCCATACATCAGACTAACACCCAGTGGTAACTGCGGTAACCACAATTACTCACCTGTAATGAGATGCATTTGCCAGAACACTATAACGAGCCCAGATGAAAGTACGGTTGTCAGGAACCCTGTCACAGAATCATATACAGCCCGGGGGAAGTGCAGACTGACGAGGTGGCTATGTGCAGCCTCTCAGTGGTGCTCCATGTAACACAACCAGCCAGTCTATAGCCGGATAGCTGTAACATTATGTCTGAGTAATGCTAACAGATCTTCTTGTCATCGTGATCATTTGGCAACTGAGGCAATATTCTATTGATATTATTTTAACTCCCCTCAGTACAGCCGGATAGGTGGCCGGGCTGAGGAAGCCTGATTGGCAGAGCACATGTATAGCTGGGGTCTAATCTTCTGAGGTAGTTTTATTTCTGTAATTGTAACTTGGTCATCTGGCTCCTGACTCGTGTTAAAATCCTCTAGAATAGATACATTTCCACAGACAAGTCAAGGATAGCAGTCTATGTCGTCTCATGACACAGACCCATGCCACGCCGGCACAGGACGGGCAGACCCATGCCACGCCGGCACAGGACGGGCAGACCCATGCCGAGCCGGCACAGGGCGGGCAGACCCATGCCGAGCCGGCACAGGGCGGGCAGACCCATGCCGAGCCGGCACAGGGCGGGCAGACCCATGCCGCGCCGGCACAGGGCGGGCAGACCCATGCCGCGCCGGCACAGGGCGGGCAGACCCATGCCGCGCCGGCACAGGGCGGGCAGACCCATGCCGCGCCGGCACAGGGCGGGCAGACCGATGCCGCACCGGGCGGGCAGAACCATGCCGCGCCGGCACCGGGCGGGCAGAACCATGCCGCGCCGGCACCGGGCGGGCAGAACCATGCCGCGCTGGGCGGGCAGAACCATGCCGCGCTGGGCTGGCAGAACTATGCCGCGCCGCGCTGGGCGGGCAGAACTATGCCGCACCGGCACAGGGCGGGCAGAACTATGCCGCACAGGGCGGGCAGAACCATGCCTGTGCCGGCACAGGGCGGGCAGAACCATGCCTGGGCCGGCACAGGGCGGGCAGAACCATGCCTGTGCCGGCACAGGGCGGGCAGAACCATGCCTGTGCTGGCACAGGGCAGGCAGAACCATGCCTGTGCCGGCACAGGGCGGGCAGAACGACCCTTAAAAGAAACAAAATCAGCGTTCGGCCGGTGTCCCGCACGGCATTACATCCGGACCTGTTTTTAATATGGATCAATTGTGTACCAGAGGCGGTTTCAGAGGTGGGGCTGCAGCTCAGTTCAAAATTCAAATAGGGGAGGTACACCAACTGCCGGTGAGTCAGCTTGAAATGGCAGTTGCTGACAGTTGGTGAGGCTCGCCCATTTGAAATTTGAACTGACTTGCAGCCCCTCCTCTGGAGTGGCCCCTGTTGTGTACCGAGCTTTAGTCCCGACCAGTGTTAGGCTTTATGGATGCACATTGTCTATGTTCCTGACCAGTGCACAAGAGCTTCCATATCGCAATTTGCCCTCACAGATATAAAGCACTGGATTACCATGCCTGTGAAATAACCAGTCCCTGAAACACCTCTACCTCTGCCTCTCAGTTCTCACCATCCAGGAGAACGTCACAAGCACACAGGAATTCCTGTAGACCAGGGATGGGGAACCTTCGGCCCTCCAGCTGTTGTTGAACTACACATCCCAGCATGCCCTGCAACAGTTTTAGCATGGCCAAATAGCAAAACTGTAGCAAGGCATGCTGGTATGTGTAGTTCAACAACAGCTGGAGAGCCAAAGGTTCCCCACCACTGCTGTAGACAGTCCATGACAGGCAGGGGGCAGACATCAGAGCATGCAGCTAGTCGGAGAGGGCAATTCATTTAGCTTTGAGCGTGCCGTTTAGAGCCGTGCCTATCACAGCAGCACACAGGGAAAGCTCCCCTTCCTCTCTGAGGATAGTAACACTGGCTGCAAAGGTGCTAAGTATCCTTTGTTTCATCTGCTTATGACAGATGAACCCGCTCGTTAAATAAATGCATTAAGAGATTCCTTCTTTTCACAGCATCTCATTTTCAATTTCCCATCAATATGCAAATGACGGCACCAGCAGTTCTCCCAGCAGAAAACGCAGCTGGCACTCCTTGCGGCACCAGGGTGGCAAAATGCCCAAGACAGACCAAACCCGTCTGTTAACACTTCAAATTCACTGATGTACTCAGCCACAAATGGGGCGCATCCTACAGGGCGCAGAGCCAGACATGTAGCTTTGAGGACCAATGTGGGCCCAACAGGACAGTAACCTCCGCTTAGCCTTCTCCAGTGTCCCCAGCGCTCACACTGATTTCAGGTGACTACAGAGTGCCCACAGCAATCCCATTCGGTGAAGAAACACCATTTTTTTTCAACAATGTATTGGAGTGGATGGAAGAGACACACTAAGCCATGTAAGCAGGCTGTCCAAGTCTATCACAATAAGAGGCACACATGCACTAAACGGATGTGGTATGTTCTGTCAACATACAGAATGTTAACGTTGAGGTTATGACATATTGCCGTGGTCATAACATCATCATTGGGCATGTTGACAACATTTTTCTAGAGCCCCAACTTTAACCCTACCCTAACCGATGACTGACACTAACCAAACCTGTAACGTCGATATTGTGCATATTCACATAATGTTTTTCTAGTATTAGAACCCTGGTGGTAGCATAACTCTAAACCTACCTCCAAATGGAAACCCAACCCAACCCTACCCTAATGGTAGCCAAAACGTAACCCTTCCTTAATGATACCCCAACCCTACCCTAATGGTAACCCAATCTTAACCCTTCCAGAATGGTAGCCAAACCCTAACCTTACCCTAATGGTAGTCCTACCCTACACTAATGGTATCCAAACCCTAAACTTTACCTTAATGGTTGCCTAACCCAAATTTAATGGTTCCCCATGCTTAACTCTACCCTAATGGTAGCCAAACCCTACCCTAATGGGCCAAAACTTAACCCTAACCAAATGATAACCCAACCCTATCTTTCCCCTAATGGTAGCCAAACCCTAACCTTCTCCAATGGAAGCTCAACTCTATCCTAATGGTAACCCCACCCTAACCCACGTTAATAAATGCCAAACCGTACCCTAATGGAACCCCAACCCCACCCTAAAGGTCAACAAACCCTAAATTGTAACCCTACCCTAATGGTTCCCAAACCTAACCTTACCCTAATGGTAGACAAACCCTAAACCTAACCTAATGGTAACCCAACCGTAACCCTACCCTAACGGTAGCCCAACCCCAACTACAGTCTATCCTTAACATGTTGACGCTATGACTATCGACATTCAGAATGTCGAAATAATGACTACATACCACAATAAAAACATGTCCAGGTGCTGGGTAATTAATTTATCAAACTTACAAGATGAAGCATAGAAAATAAGCAACATTAAAGGGACAACGTGAATAATATTATTGTATACATACAGTATGAATACATCATGCATAGGAATCGGATACTTTTACTGCTGCAAACATCATGTAAATCTGCTGGAAAGGAATCATCTAGCACCACACTGGTCAGCGACTAACAGGCTGCTATGTAATACCAGCTGATGTTCCATTGGTAAGATATGTCAATGTCGGGACTCCCTATGGCTGGAGTGCCGTCACACAGCAGCGGCGTTGCAGTAATGGAAGCCAGGGATGATTATACAGATAAACAGAAGCGTGCTCTTGTCACCAGCCGGCAGTGAGCCAGCCATGTCGCTCCTGCTCAGTAGGAGCCCTGGCTGCGTTACCTTATTGAGCTGTTCATGCAGCCCTGAAGTCACAAACAGTGGGGAGCCTCCATCAATGCTTACACAGTCGACGGCCGGCTGTAACTCACTGAGCTAATTGTTAGAACCGATTAAAGGTGCAGTTCCTCTTGTGCTTTGCTACCTTGTAGTTCATAGCATCACGATCTGATGCAGGTGTACCCGTATAATACTGTCATTAAATCTAGCGGAGACATTAAAAGTCTAGATCTCTGTAAGTCTGCAGTACTGGAAGGCTCCTCAAAATGATGTCTCCACACCTATTAAAATGTAACAACGACCATGATCTAGAACAAATTCTTCCAGATGGTAATGGCGATATAGACATCTTGCGGTTGACCAGCTGTTGGGGAACTACTGTATACCTAGCACTTCCCCCCCCTCAACCCCATTTGGGTCCTGATTGCGGTTTCTGATATTAGTGATCAATAAACTAGAAGCTAATATTTGCAGTATTAAATGAAGCACTAATTACCGTGTGACTTTATAAAGGAACGCCCCCTCCTCGCACAAAGGGGGTCATTCCGAGTTGATCGCTAGCTGCCATTGTTCGCAGTACAGCGATCAGGCTAAAAATCGGCATTTCTGCGCATGCGCCGCAGTGCGCACGCGCCAAGTACTTTCACACAAAACTATGCAGTTTTACACAAGGGCGAGCGACGCTTTTCAGTCGCTCTGTTGATCGGGGAGTGATTGACAGGAAGTGGGTGTTTCTGGGTGGTAACTGGCCGTATTCCGGGAGTGTGCTAAAAAACGCAGGCGTGTCAGATACAAATGCAGGCGTGCCTGGGGAAACGTGGGAGTGGCTGGCCAGACACAGGGCGTGTTTGTGATGTCACAGCAGGAACTAAACTTACTGAAGTGATCGCAAGGAAGGAGTAGGTCGGCAGCTACTCAGAAATTGCTTGAAATAATTTCAACACTGTTCTGCTAACCTTTCGTTAGCACTTCTGCTAAGCTAAGATACACTCCCAGAGGGCGGCGGCTTAGCGTTTGCACTGCTGCTAAAAGCAGCTAGCGAGCGAACAACTCATAATGAGGGCCAAAGATATGTAACTTATGACAAATTGGGGCCACAATTTCACATAGAGAAGCTTTACTGCACAGATATAGTTTGTGTCTATATATCTCATTGGGGCGGCACAGTACCCCAATATAGGATCTGTCATTGTAGAAATTCTTCTTGCGTGCAATTGTAGAACATTCTGACAGCAGCAGAACAATGAGTGCCACCTCTCCGTGGCTGTGTATATATCCTGTATGAATGTATGTATGTATGTATGTATGTAAGTATGTATGTACCTACATTTGTGGAATAACTCATGAATGAAGGGAAGAGGATTATTACACAGGAACTAGATTTAAAGTTATAGTCATCGGATTTCTTTAAGCCTGAAGCATGTCTTCCGTCACATTTGGGAGCATTGTGTGTTCGTGCAATGGTCGGGTGCATTCCCAGCCCCACCATAGGACACCCCTTTCCTATTATGTGTAGATGAGGACACAATCTGGTGACGATTGCATCCTACACATAACATTGCGTCTGTATACTGTCTCTCTACAGTATGTTTGCAGAAACCTATGATTGGCTGGATGAGCCACTGCAGAGACTCGGGGTAGGACTCTTTGCTGGGGTTCAGTGTCCTGTATCCTGACTGATTTCACCTGGTCTTTGTCGTCTGATTCATTGTGACCTAGTTCTGTGACAGGCAAGGCCCTCCGCACAGCTGGCCGCTTCCCTCTCCGTGCTGCGCTCCCCTCGATGGGTGTTTGCACCCTGTCAGACGCCCCTCTGACTTTTCACAGCCGTTTCACAGAAGCTGACTCAGCACCACACTCGCTGCCTGGTAAGCGCGGCCTCCGCCATCACCAGTCCTGAGGACCATGTGCGTGACACCAAGACCAGCTGTGCTTCCCATAGAGTAACGCAAACATGCAGCACACTGGGGCAGATGTATTTACCTGGAGAAGGGATAAAGCAGTGATCAGCGCAAGGTGATAACGCACCAGCCAATCATTACAGATTTGAAAAATGACAGTTAGGAGCTGATTGGCTGGTGCGTTGTCATCTTCCACTTATCACTGCTTTATCCCTTCTCCAGGCTTAATACATCTGCCCTTTATTTTCATGGCCACGTAGGAATGCAAACCCGCAATGACGGTAGGGAATACTACCCATGAACACAATACCGTCAATATCACATTTAATTAAATACCCGAAATGATTGGTGAACGCAACATTGTCACCACAAGATACGCACATAGGCCCTCATTCCGAGTTGATCGCTCGCTAGCTACTTTTAGCAGCCGTGCAAACGCATAGTCGCCACCCACGGGGGAGTGTATTTTCGCTTTGCAAGTGTGCAAACTCCTGAGCAGCCGAGCTCTGCAAACACATTTTGTGCAAAACAAGACCAGCCTTGCAGTTACTTATCCTGTGTGATGAATCCAGTGACTAAGGTCCCGGAATTGACGTCAGACACCCGCCCTGCAAACGCCCGGACACGCCTGTGTTTTTCCAAACACTCCCAGAAAACGGTCAGTTGACACCCATAAACGCCCTCTTCCTGTCAATCTCCTTGCAATCGGTTGTGCGAATGGATTCTTCACTAGAACCATTGCACAGCAACGATGCTCTTTGTACCCGTATGAAGCACGTGCGCATTGCTGTGCATATGCATGCGCAGTTTTGCCATTTTTTTTAAGTGATCGCTGCGTAGCGAACAACGGCAGCTAGCGATCAACTCGGAGTGACCCCTATAGCTCCAAACATGGAAAACAGGCCGCTAACGCAGGTCCACGTTCTCACCTGTGCCTAGAAGAACATGCAGGATGGTCCTATATACTAGCTGTGAGCTGTCATATACTAATTTCGGAATGTAACTGTGTGGCGCCTTTAAGGTCCCCTATTGGTGCATGTTCCAGGGCTAGACCACCGTTACGACATAACGCAGGGATCTAATGGTGCGGTACTGCTACGGCCACACAAAGGAAGGGTAGGTTTTGGTGCGTTTTTGTGGGGAGAGGTGAGTTATGTCCACTAAGAGGGCGCTGCACGCCATGTTTACAGATGTAGCCGGAAGCGACTCACTCGTACAGGTGCCAACTTTGTCCTAGGCCTAAATCCGGCTCTGCAGGTCACTCCGGCATGACACAGGGAAAGTAACGTCTCAGCAACCAGAAGCCCCTCATGTGCGTACAGATAACAGAGCGAGATCTGTCTAATTAGAGCTGCTTCTATCACTCTTTTATTTGATTGTCCACTGCCCCGGTAAAACTTCCGTGCTGGTTCCTAAAGGGTTAAACAAGTTATTTCGTGCTCAAAAACAAGATTTGCTGCCCCACCATAGGCATGATTTGAGCGTGCTCAGTGGAGCTGTTAAAGACGTGTGTTCCATTAACGTTACGGCTGTGAAATATGGCGATAAAATGACGGCCGTATGGTGGCAGATTTGCAGCCTGCCGCGTTGCTAAGGGTTTAATCCTCGCTCCAGCGTGCACAGAGCTGTAAAGTGTTTACTGAGAGGATCGTTTAAGGCTATAAAATCCTCTTCTTTCTCCCAAACAAGGCTGAGCGGAGCCATTTGCAGGGCCCGGAATGCTCATCGGGGGAGATGGGAACAGCTGTTCACACCAGGAGTCTGCAGCCATCTTCCCCAGCAAATTAGCTGAAATGGGTGCTTCCTAATTAAATTAGCACGCAAATGAAATGGTTTGCATTGGTGCGCTTGGCTACAATTACAACAGGAGTCCAGACTATGTAACGGAAAGCTACAGCATGGGGCACAGCATTACCGTGAGCCAATCAGGGGCACAACCTGCACTGCCTCTGCCATCTACTACTGAGGGAGGGCGGCAAGGAAGGGGTTACAGGGAATGGATAACGAGGCTTAGCAGGACTACTTACATAGCACTAACAGGTCCCTGTACTAGAGAGTGAGGGCGGCAAGGAAGGGGTTACAGGGAATGGGTAACGAGGCTTAGCAGGACTAGTTACATAGCACTAACAGGTCCCTGTACTAGAGAGGGAGGGCGGCAAGGAAGGGGTTACATGGAATGGATAACGGGGCTTAGCAGGACTACATAGCACTAACAGGTCCCTGTACTAGAGAGGGAGGGCGGCAAGGAAGGGGTTACATGGAATAGATAACGGGGCTTAGCAGGACTACTTACATAGCACTAACAGGTCCCTGTACTAGAGAGAGAGGGCGGCAAGGAAGGGGTTACATGGAATGGATAACGGGGCTTAGCAGGACTACTTACATAGCACTAACAGGTCCCTGTACTAGAGAGGGAGGGCGGCAAGGAAGGGGTTACAGGGAACGGATAACAGGGCTTAGCAGGACTACATACATAGCACTAACAGGTCCCTGTACTAGAGAGGGAGGGCGGCAAGGAAGGGGTTACAAGGAATGGGTAACGAGGCTTAGCAGGACTAGTTACATAGCACTAACAGGTCCCTGTACTAGAGAGGGAGGGCGGCAAGGAAGGGGTTACATGGAATGGATAACGGGGCTTAGCAGGACTACACAGCACTAACAGGTCCCTGTACTAGAGAGGGAGGGCGGCAAGGAAGGGGTTACATGGAATGGATAACGGGGCTTAGCAGGACTACTTACATAGCACTAACAGGTCCCTGTACTAGAGAGGGAGGGCGGCAAGGAAGGGGTTACAGGGAACGGATAACAGGGCTTAGCAGGACTACTTACATAGCACTAACAGGTCACTGTACTAGCGAGGGAGGGTGGCAAGGAAGGGGTTACAGGGAATGGATAACGAGGCTTAGTAGGACTACTTACATAGCACTAACAGGTCCCTGTACTAGAGAGGGAGGGCGGCAAGGAAGGGGTTAAAGGGAACGGATAACGAGGCTTAGCAGGACTACTTACATAGCACTAACAGGTCCCTGTACTAGAGAGGGAGGGCGGCAAGAAGGGGTTACAGGGAATGGATAACGAGGCTTAGTAGGACTACATAGCACTAACAGGTCCCTGTACTAGAGAGGGAGGGCGGCAAGGAAGGGGTTACAGGGAACGGATAACGGGGCTTAGTAGGACTACATAGCACTAACACAGGTCCCTGTACTAGAGAGTGAGGGCGGCAAGGAAGGGGTTACAGGGAATGGATAACGAGGCTTAGTAGGACTACATAGCACTAACAGGTCCCTGTACTAGAGAGGGAGGGCGGCAAGGAAGGGGTTACAGGGAATGGGTAACGGGGCTTAGCAGGACTACTTACATAGCACTAACAGGTCCCCGTACTAGAGAGGTAGGGCGGCAAGGAAGGGGTTACAGGGAACGGATAACGGGGCTTAGCAGGACTACTTACATAGCACTAACAGGTCCCGGTACTAGAGAGAGAGGGCGGCAAGGAAGGGGTTACAGGGAATGGATAACGAGGCTTAGTAGGACTACATAGCACTAACAGGTCCCTGTACTAGAGCGAGGGCGGCAAGGAAGGGGTTACAGGGAATGGGTAACGGGGCTTAGCAGGACTACTTACATATCACTGACAGGTCCCTGTACTAGAGAGGGAGGGCGGCAAGGAAGGGGTTACAGGGAATGGGTAACGGGGCTTAGCAGGACTACATACATAGCACTGACAGGTTCCTGTATTAGAGAGGGAGGGCGGCAAGGAAGGGGTTACAGGGAATGGATAACGGGGGTTAGCAGGACTACATAGCACTAACAGGTCCCTGTACTAGAGAGGGAGGGCGGCAAGGAAGGGGTTACAGGGAATGGGTAACGAGGCTTAGTAGGACTACATAGCACTAACAGGTCCCTGTACTAGAGAGGGAGGGCGGCAAGGAAGGGGTTACAGGGAATGGGTAACGGGGCTTAGCAGTACTATTTACATATCACTAACAGGTCCCTGTACTAGAGAGGGAGGGCGGCAAGGAAGGGGTTACAGGGAATGGGTAACGAGGCTTAGCAGGACTACTTACATATCACTAACAGGTCCCTGTACTAGAGAGGGAGGGCGGCAAGGAAGGGGTTACAGGGAATGGGTAACGGGGCTTAGCAGGACTACTTACATATCACTAACAGGTCCCTGTACTAGAGAGGGAGGGCGGCAAGGAAGGGGTTACAGGGAATGGGTAACGGGGCTTAGCAGGACTATATAGCACTAACAGGTCCCTGAGCTTGTTATAAAACACCAGCATAGATAGTAGCACAGTACAATAGGAAACACAGTGTTATCACTGAGCAGAGCAGTTTGGTGGAACCCTGACTGATAGCATCTGGTGTTCATGGACAGTGTAGCACAGTGATGACCATGGATACAGCAGTGCAGTACAGATCAGATATATAGTGGTACAGAAGTGGCCGGGGTTACAGGAGTGCAGTACAGCTTAGGTAATGTATATAGTAGTACAGTGCTGGGGTTCACTACGATCTGCCGGCGGCCGGCCTCCCGGCGACCAGCATACCGGCCGCCGGCTTACCGACAGTGTGGCAAGCGCAAATGAGCCCCTTGCGGGCTCGCTGCGCTCGCCACGCTACGGGCACGGTGGCGCGCTATGCGCGCCACACTATTTTATTCTCCCTCCAGGGGGGTCGTGGACCCCCACGAGGGAGAATAAGTGTCGGTATGCCGGCTGTCGGGCTCCCGGCGCCGGTATGCTGCTCGCCGGGAGCCCAACCGCCGGCATACTGAAGACCACCCCAGTGCTGACCATGGATACAGCAGTGTAGTATAGATCAGGTATAGCCGGGGATACAGCAGTGCAGTACAGATCAGGTATATAGTGGTACAGCGGTGACTATGGATACAGCAGTACAGTACAGATCAGGTATAGCGAGAAAACAGCAGTGCAGTACAGATCAGGTATATAGTAGTGCAACGGTTACCATGGATACAGCAATACAGTACTGATTAGATATAGCTGGGGATACAGCAGTACAGTACAGATCAGGTATATAGTAGTATAGTGGTGACCATGAATACAGCAGTACAGTACAGATCAAGTTATATAGCGGGAATACAGCAGTGCAGATCAGGTATATAGTAGTACTGTGGTGACCATGGATACAGCAGTGCAGTACAGATCAGGTATAGAGTAGTACTGTGGTGATCATGGATACAGCAGTGCAGATCAGGTATATAGTAGTACAGCCGTGGACGGGGATACAGCAGTGCAGTGCAGAACAGGTATATAGTAGTACTGTGGTGCCCATGGATACAGCAGTGCATAACAGATCAGGTATATATTAGTACAGCGGTGCCCATGAATACAGCAGTGCAGTACAGATCAGGTATATAGTGGTATAGCAGTGGCCAGGGATACAGGAGTGCAGTACAGCTCAGGTAATGTATATAATAGTACAGCGGTGACCATTGAAACAGCAGTGCTGTACAGATCAGGAATAGCGGGTATACAGCAGTCCAGTGCAGATCAGGTATATAGTAGTACAGCGGTGACCATGGATACAGCAGTACAGTACAGATCAGGTATAGGGGGAATACAGCAGTGTAGTACAGATCAGGTATATAATAGTACTGCAGGTGACCATGGAAACAGCAGTGCAGTGCAGTACAGATCAGGTATAGTGGGAATACAGCAGTGCAGTACAGATCAGGTTTAGCCAGGGATACAGCAGTGCAGTACAGATCAAGTATAGCCAGGGATACAGCAGTGCAGTACAGATCAGGTATAGCCGGGGATACAGCAGTGCAGTATAGGTCAGGTATAGCCGGGAATACAGCAGTGCAGTACAGATCAGGTTTAGCCGGGGATACAGCAGTGCAGTGCAGATCAGGTATAGCCGGGGATACAGCAGTGCAGTACAGATCAGGTATAGCCGGGGGTACAGCAGTGCAGTACAGATCAGGTATAGCCGGGGTACAGCAGCGTAGTGCAGATCAGGTATAACCGGAGATACAGCAGTGCAGTACAAATCAGGTATAGCTGGGGATACAGCAGTACAGATCAGTTATAGCCAGAGATACAGCAGTGCAGTACAGATCATGAATAGCTGGGGATACAGCAGTGCAGTACAGATCAGGTATATCCAGGGATACAGCAGTGCAGTACAGATCAGGTATAGCCGGGGATACAGCAGTGCAATAAAGATCAGGTATAGCCGGGGATACAGCAGTGCAGTACAGATCAGGTATAGCCAGGGATACAGCAGTGCAGTACAGATCAGGTATAGCCGGGGATACAGCAGTGCAATAAAGATCAGGTATAGCCGGGGATACAGCAGTGCAGTACAGATCAGGTATAGCCAGGGATACAGCAGTGCAGTACAGACCACGTATAGCCGGGGATCCAACAGTGCAGTACAGATCAAGTATAGCCGGGAATACAGCAGTGCAGTAGAGATCAGGTAAATCTGGAGATACAGCAGTGCAGTACAGATCAGGTATAGCCGGGGATACAGCAGTGCAGTACAGATCAGGTATAGCTGGGGATACAGTAGTGCAGTACAGATCAAGTATCGCCGGGGATACAGCAGTGCAGTACAGATCATGAATAGCCGGGGATACAGCAGTGCAGTACAGATCAGGTGACCATGGATACAGCAGTGTAGTACAGATCAGGTATAGCCGAGGATACAGCAGTGTAGTACAGATCAGGTATAGCCGGGGATCCAGCAGTGTAGTACAGATCAGGTATAGCCGGGGATACAGCAGTGCAGTGCAGATCAGGTATAGCCGGGGATACAGCAGTGCAGTACAGATCAGGTATAGCCGGGGATACAGCAGTGCAGTACAGATCAGGTATAGCCGGGGATACAGCAGTGCAGTACAGATCAGGTATAGCCGGGGATACAGCAGTGCAGTACAGATCAGGTATAGCCGGGGATACAGTAGTGCAGTACAGATCAAGTATCTCCGGGGATACAGTAGTGCAGTACAGATCAGGTATAGCCGGGGATACAGCAGTGTAGTATAGCTGGGGATACAGCAGTGCAGTACAGATCAGGTATAGCTGGGGATACAGCACTGCAGTACAGATCTGGTATAGTGGGAATACAGCAGTGCAGTATAGCCGGGGATACAGCAGTGCAGTACAGATCAAGTATAGCCGGGGATACAGCAGTGCAGTACAGATCATGAATAGCCAGGGATACAGCAGTGCAGTACAGATCAAGTATAGCTGGGGATACAGCAGTGCAGTACAGATCATGAATAGCCGGGGATACAGCAGTGCAGTACAGATCAGGTGACCATGGAAACAGCAGTGTAGTACAGATCAGGTATAGCCGGGGATACAGCAGTGTAGTACAGATCAGGTATAGTCGGGGATACAGCAGTGCAGTATAGTGGGAATACAGCAGTGCAGTATAGATCAGGTATAGCCGGGGATACAGCAGTGCAGTACAGATCAAGTATAGCCAGGGATACAGCAGTGCAGTACAGATCATGAATAGCCAGGGATACAGCAGTGCAGTACAGATCATGAATAGCCAGGGATACAGCAGTGCAGTACAGATCAAGTATAGCTGGGGATACAGCAGTGCAGTACAGATCATGAATAGCCGGGGATACAGCAGTGCAGTACAGATCAGGTGACCATGGATACAGCAGTGCAGTACAGATCAGGTATAGCCGGGGATACAGCAGTGTAGTACAGATCAGGTATAGTCGGGGATACAGCAGTGCAGTACAGATCTGGTATAGTGGGAATACAGCAGTGCAGTATAGATCAGGTATAGCCGGGGATACAGCAGTGCAGTACAGATCAAGTATAGCCGGGGATACAGCAGTGCAGTACAGATCAGGTATAGCCGGGGATACAGCAGTGCAGTACAGATCAGGTATAGCTGGGGATAGAGCAGTGCAGTACAGATCAGCTATAGCCGGGAAAACAGCAGTGCAGTACAGATCAGCTATAGCCGGGAAAACAGCAGTGCAGTACAGATCAGCTATAGCCAGGAAAACAGCAGTGCAGTACAGATCAGGTATAGCCGGGGATCAAGCAGTGCAGTACAGATCAGGTAAAGCTGGGGATATAGCAGTGCAGTACAGATTAGGTATATAATAGTACTGCATGTGACAATGGATACAGCAGTGCAGTACAGATCAGGTATATAATAGTACTGCAGGTGACAATGGATACAGCAGTGCAGTACAGATCAAGTATAGCCGGGGATACAGCAGTGCATTACAGATCAGGTATTGCCGGGGCTACAGCAGTGCAGTACAGATCAGGTATAGCTGGGGATACAGCAGTGCAGTACAGATTAGGTATAGCCGGGGATACAGCAGTGCAGTACAGATCAGGTATAGCCGGGGATACAGCAGTGCGGTACAGATTAGGTATAGCCGGGGATACAGCAGTGCGGTACAGATTAGGTATAGCCGGGGATCCAGCAGTGCAGTACAGATCAGGTATAGTGGGAATACAGCAATGCAGTAGAGATCAGGTATAGCCGGGGATCCAGCAGTGCAGTATAGGTCAGGTATAGCCGGGGATACAGCAGTGCAGTATAGGTCAGGTACAGCCGGGGATACAGCAGTGCAGTATAGGTCAGGTACAGCCGGAGATACAGCAGTGCAGTATAGGTCAGGTATAGCCGGAGATACAGCAGTGCAGTCTAGGTCAGGTACAGCCGGGGATACAGCAGTGCAGTATAGGTCAGGTACAGCAGTGCAGTATAGGTCAGGTATAGCCGGAGATACAGCAGTGCAGTCTAGGTCAGGTATAGCCGGGGATACAGCAGTACTGTAGTAGTCATGTATAAGACACAGCAGATCATCTATGCAGCGACATTACATAGTGTGTAGAAACTATGGTGGTCATTCCGAGTTGTTCGCTCGCTGCCGTTTTTTGCAGAATAGCGATCAGGCTAAAAATGGGCAATTCTGCGCATGCGTATGGGCCGCAGGGCGCACGCACTAAGTATTTTCACACAAAACAATGCAATTTTACACAGGGCCGAGCAACGCTTTTCAGTCGCTCTGCTGATCGGTGAGTGATTGATTGACAGGAAGTGGGTGTTTCTGGGCGGAAACTGAGCGTTTTCCGGGAGTGTGCTAAAAAACGCAGGCGTGTCAGGTAAAAACGCAGGAGTGGCTGGGGAAACAGGGGAGTGGCTGGGGAAACAGGGGAGTGGCTGGGGAAACGGGGGAGTGGCTGGGGAAACGGGGGAGTGGCTGGCCGAACGCAGGGCGTGTTTGTGACGTCAAACCGGGAACTAAACGGACTGAGGTGATCGCAATCTAGGAGTAGGTCTGGAGCTACTCAGAAACTGCAGAGAATTATTTAGTAGCAGTTCTGCTAATCTCTTCGTTCGCTATTCTGCTAAGCTAAGATACACTCCCAGAGGGCGGCGGCCTAGCGTGTGCAATGTTGCTAAAAGCAGCTAGCAAGCGAACAACTCGGAATGAGGGCCTATGTACGGTAAATGTATGTAAGCACACGTGAGCTGTAGGGGGCGCTCTCTAATTCACATACACATCACAGAGATGAGCCTACATTCAAATAAAGCATCTTAACAGCAAATGACCTGCATATATCACTGCATTAAACCTCATTTATCTGTACAACTGCTGACCCCTCACACCATTAATACAGTCACTCGTATGTGATGCAAATGAAACCCATTAGACAGAACAGAACCTCTTCAGGCTCCGAAGCATGAGCTGTATTGAGAAACACTTACCTGTATTAATATTGGCTATTATACATTAGCAATGCTTTGAAATGACACTGGGCGGTATATAAATGAGGGTGATGCGGTAAGAGAGGCATACCACGAGGTAACTCTTTACACACTTACACCTAGCGCACATATTACCGCAGTGCTGTCCTAATGATATATTGCACAAAGAACCAGTGACATCACTAAGGCTGCAGCCTAACTAGGAGAAAGTGACATCACTGAGGCGCACAGCTCCTGGTGACCTGACTGGCTGCCGTCTCCTGGTCTTGGGTTCAGCCCACAACTAGGAGCCTTAGAAACAAAACCCATATTTTGTGACTGATCTTTCCATGCAGGCCAGGGTTTCAGTCTGACCCAGAATGGGAGGATCCCGGATCTACCAATTCATCGGCTTGATGAAGTAACTCATGGTGAACAGTAGTACTGTGGCCCTGCCCCGCTTGTACATTGCTCCACCATGCAGCACCCGCAACCCAAATTTCCTACTTTAACATCAGCCCCAGGATCTCCCGGAGTATGTGGCGTCTTTATCGCGCCGCACACTAAGGATTACTTCCAGAACTCTTTATTCTAATCGCCAAATTGTCACCATTCCTGGCGCATGGTTTCAGGACATCTTTTGGGCAGCTAGGAATATTCATGAGCGTTCCTGGGCAAGTGACCGGCCCTTGTACTGGCGGAAGCATGCTCCGTGTGCTCCTTATAGAAGCATCCTGTGACCTCATCAAGCTGCCAGCTTTCAGTACATTGGCTCTCAAGGAGCACATGATATCAGTGTCACAGATGTGTCCTCATACATCATTGCTGCAGTCGCACCATATCCCGTGGGACTACGTTTTTGCTACGTGCATGTCTTAGTCACAGGTGCAGGTGTATGCAGTGGGTCAGGTATTAAGCCAGGCCCTCCGTCCGCACAGATCTGAGAGTGACGGAGAATGTATATGGGGCATGCACCAGGCTATAAAGCTATATGAGACAATACAATGCATGTTTCCGAGATTAATGAGATAGTGATTCAGGTACCCCAATATATAGTGATTCTCCGAACAGCGGCAGCGGACACTTGCCATTACAACTTACAGCTACTGCCGTGGCTTGATGTACAAAAAGACCAGGCTAGCCATGGGAAATGCACCTGCCTGCCTGGGGCACGTGTGGGACCTGCCACAGCTGTCTGTACATAGCAGAGACGTTCAGACATAAAAGAGGCAGAAACGGCATGTGCCCTCCGAGAGAGCTGCTTTCCTTCTGCATACGATTTAGGAGTCCCAGCACGGCACTCTCTGCCAGGTGGATAAGTGGAGCGGAGCTGACCTTCCTCGGAGTCTGGGGGTACCTGGCTCTTTGCTGGAAAACACGGCGTGTGGTGCTCTCACCGACTTCCACTGCCGTGCAACGTCAATTATTTATAAGACAGACATATGGCAAACATCAAGCAGGGAGCTGCTGTCTCTGCCCCGCTCCCACCACACGAGCGAATGCTCCGCTCTCCAGAGGAGGAAAGTGAGGAGAGAAGTCAAACTTAGAGGTGAATTCCAAAGAAATCTCAAACTGTGTCTTATATCTTATTTATGCGTCTACAAAGCGCCTAACTTCCTTCATAAAGGACAAATTCCATGTGATATAAAAGAGAGAGAACTACGCTAGGTCTCTCTCAAATGCTCCATTTATTTACCCACGAGGGTGGAAATCTCTCACCCCAACCAAATAACATGGGGGTAAGGGGTTCTCCAGTAACCGAAAACCATTATACAAGGAAAATGTAATCAGTTTTCGGTGAACACAAGGAGAAGCCCAGGTGGCACTGATCCTACAGTCACGGAACGCAGAGAACATTACCTGAGTCCTCAGCAGATTTGACCCTTTTACACACTGGCGTCCCGTCGCTGGCGGAGGAGCAGTTTAGGGAGATGAAGGAAGGACAGCTGTCCCATCCGCTGCTGCCGGCCGTCTCCTCCTCGCTGGTGGACGAGACATCTCGGGAACGAGCTGCCACTAGCTGCTCTGTAGACAACCTGCAGAAAGGTGTAAAGGAAATAGGTCAGGGTAACTGGACGTATCAGGCAGGTAAAACAGAGGCAGGAGGGCTGAAGGATATGGGTGGTAGTACAAGGGAAGGACAAAACAATCCATATTCAAGAGACGTATCCCGTATGGCTGAGGTGGCAATTTATTGTTCCTCACATCTTCTTTAAGCATGTTTGTCAACTTCTATTTCTCTAACGTCCTAGTGGATGCTGGGGACTCCGCAAGGACCATGGGGAATAGACGGGCTCCGCAGGAGACATGGGCACTTTAAGAAAGAATTTGGATACTGGTGTGCTCTGGCTCCTCCCTCTATGTCCCTCCTCCAGACCTCAGTTTGAATCTGTGCCCGGACGAGCTGGGTGCTGTTCAGTGAGCTCTCCTGAGCTTGCTATAAGAAGTATTTTGTTAGGTTTTTTATTTTCAGGGAGTTCTGCTGGCAACAGACTCCCTGCATCATGGGACTGAGGGGAGAGAAGCAGCCCTACTCTCTGAAGATAGGTCCTGCTTCTTAGGCTACTGGACACCATTAGCTCCAGAGGGATCGTACACAGGATCTCACCCTTTGTTGTCCGATCCCGAAGCCGCGCCGCCGCCCCCCTCGCAGAGCCGGAAGACAGAAGCCGGGTGATAGAAGCAAGAAGACTTCGAAATCGGCGGCAGAAGACTCCAGTCTTCACTGAGGTAGTGCACAGCACTGCAGCTGTGCGCCATTGCTCCCACACTACACCCACACACTCCGGTCACTGTAGGGTACAGGGCGCAGGGGGGGGGGGGGGGGGGGGGCGCCATGGGCAGCAATTAGGACCTCTTGGCAAAAGTTACACATATATACAGTTGGGCACTGTATATATATGTATGAGCCCCCGCCATAATAGTGTACAGAAACGCGGGACAGAAGCCCGCTGTCGAGGGGGCGGGGCTTCTTCCTCAGCACTCACCAGCGCCATTTTTTCTCCACAGCACCGCTGAGAGGAAGCTCCCCAGGCTCTCCCCTGCAGATTCACGGTAGAAGAGGGTAAAAAGAGAGGGGGGGGGGCACATAAATTTAGCGCAATAATAATATATACAGCAGCTACTGGGTTAACACTAAGTTACTGTGTGATTCCTGGGACATATAGCGCTGGGGTGTGTGCTGGCATACTCTCTCTCTGTCTCTCCAAAGGGCCTTGTGGGGGAACTGTCTTCAGAAAAGAGCATCATCTGTGTGTTTGTGGTGTGTCGGTACGCTTGTGTCGACATGTTTGACGAGGAAGGCTATGTGGAAGCAGAGCGGGAGCAAATGAATGTGGGGTCTCCGCCGACGGCGCCGACCCCTGATTGGATGGCTATGTGGAAGGTTTTAAATGATAATGTTAATTCCTTGCATAAAAGGTTGGATAAAGCTGAAACCTTAGGACAGTCGGGGTCACAGCCCATGCCTGATCCGATGTCGCAGAGGCCGTCAGGGTCTCAGAAGCGCCCACTATCCCAAATTGTTGACACAGATACCGACATGGATTCTGACTCAAGTGTCGATTACAATGATGCAAAGTTACAGCCTAAATTGGCTAAAGCCATCCGTTATATGATTATAGCAATTAAGGATGTGTTGTACATCACAGAGGAAACCCCAGTCCCTGACAAGAGGTTTCATATGTATGGGGAAAAAAGGCAGGAGGTGACCTTTCCCCCTTCACATGAGCTAAATGAGTTATGTGAAAAGGCTTGGGAATCTCCAGATAAAAAACTGCTGATTTCCAAGAGGATGCTTATGGCGTATCCCTTCCCGCCAACGGACAGGTTACGCTGGGAATCCTCCCCTAGGGTGGACAAAGCTCTAACACGCTTATCCAAGAGGGTAGCCCTGCCGTCACAGGATACGGCCACCCTAAAAGATGCTGCGGATAGAAAGCAGGAGGGTACCCTGAAGTCCATTTATACACATTCAGGTACCTTACTAAGGCCGGCAATTGCGTCGGCCTGGGTGTGTAGTGCTGTAGCAGCATGGACGGATACCTTGTCTGAGGAGCTCGATACCTTAGACAAGGATACTATATTAATGACCCTGGGGCATATAAAAGACGCTGTCCTATATATGAGAGATGCTCAAAGAGACATTAGCCTACTGGGCTCTAGAATAAATGCAATGTCGATTTCTGCCAGAAGGGTCCTGTGGACTCGGCAATGGACAGGCGATGCCGACTCAAAAAGGCACATGGAGGTTTTACCTTACAAGGGCGAGGAACTGTTTGGGGAGGGTCTCTCGGACCTGGTCTCCACATCTACTGCTGGAAAGTCAAATTTTTTGCCATATGTTCCCTCACAACCTAAGAAAGCACCGTATTACCAAATGCAGTCCTTTCGATCACAAAAAGGCAAGAAAGTCCGAGGTGCGTCCTTTCTTGCCAGAGGCAGGGGCAGAGGAAGGAAGCTGCACCACACAGCTAGTTCCCAGGAACAGAAGTCCTCCCCGGCTTCCACTAAATCCACCGCATGACGCTGGGGCTCCACAGGCGGAGCTAGGCCCGGTGGGGGCGCGTCTCCGAAATTTCAGCCACAAGTGGGTTAACTCCCAGGTGGATCCCTGGGCAATAGAGATTGTGTCTCAGGGATACAAGCTGGAATTCGAAGAGATGCCCCCTCACCGATACTTCAAATCGGCCCTGCCAGCTTCCCCATTAGAGAGGAAGGTAGTGTTAGCTGCAATTCACAAATTGTATCTTTAGCAGGTGGTGGTCAAGGTTCCCCTCCTTCAACAAGGGAAGGGTTATTATTCGACCATGTTTGTGGTACCGAAACCGGACGGTTCGGTCAGACCCATATTAAATTTAAAATCCCTGAACATATACCTGAAAAGGTTCAAGTTCAAGATGGAATCGCTCAGAGCGGTCATTGCAAGCCAGGAAGAGGGGGATTTTATGGTGTCTCTGGACATAAAGGATGCATACCTCCATGTCCGCATTTATCCACCTCATCAGGCGTACCTCAGATTTGTGGTACAGGATTGTCATTACCAATTTCAGACGTTGCCGTTTGGTCTCTCCACGGCACCGAGAATATTTACCAAGGTGATGGCAGAAATGATGGTACTCCTGCGGAAGCAAGGGGTCACAATTATCCCATACTTGGACGATCTCCTCATAAAAGCGAGGTCAAGAGAGCAGTTACTGATCAGCGTAGCACGCTCTCTGGAAGTGTTAGGACAGCACGGCTGGATTCTGAATATTCCAAAGTCGCAGTTCATTCCTACGACTCGTCTGCCCTTCCTGGGCATTATTCTGGACACAGACCAGAAGAGGGTTTATCTCCCGATGGAGAAGGCTCAGGAACTCATGACACTGGTCAGAGACCTATTAAAACCAAAAAAGGTGTCGGTGCATCACTGCACACGAGTCCTGGGAAAGATGGTGGCATCATACGAGGCCATTCCCTTCGGCAGGTTCCATGCGAGGACCTTTCAATGGGATCTCCTGGACAAGTGGTCCGGATCACATCTACAGATGCATCGGTTAATCAACCTATCCCCCAGGGCCAGGGTGTCTCTCCTGTGGTAGCTGCAGAGTGCTCACCTTCTGGAGGGCCGCAGTTTCGGCATTCAGGACTGGGTCCTGGTGACCACGGATGCAAGCCTCCGGGGGTGGGGGGCAGTCACGCAGGGAAGAAATTTCCAAGGCCTGTGGTCAAGTCAGGAGACTTGCCTTCACATCAACATCCTGGAACTAAGGGCCAAATACAACGCCCTATGTCAAGCGGAGTCCCTACTTCGCGACCAACCGGTTCTGATTCAGTCAGACAACATAACCGCAGTGGCTCATGTAAACCGCCAAGGCGGCACAAGGAGCAGAGTGGCGATGGCGGAAGCCACCAGGATTCTTCGCTGGGCGGAGAATCACGTAAGTGCACTGTCAGCAGTGTTCATCCTGGGAGTGGACAACTGGGAAGCAGACTTCCTCAGCAGACACGACCTCCACCCGGGAGAATGGGGACTTCATCAAGAAGTCTTCACACAGATTACAAGTCGGTGGGAACTACCACAGATAGACATGATGGCGTCACGCCTCAACAAAAAGCTACAGAGCTATTGCGCCAGGTCAAGCGACCCTCAGGCGGTAGCTGTAGACGCCCTGGTGACACCGTGGGTGTTCCAGTCGGTCTATGTATTTCCTCCTCTTCCTCTCATACCCAAGGTACTGAGGATAATAAGAAAAAGAGGAGTAAGAACAATTCTCATTGTTCCAGATTGGCCACGAAGGACTTGGTATCCAGATCTGCAAGAATTGCTCACAGAGGATCTGTGGCCTCTTCCTCTAAGACAGGACCTGTTGCAACAGGGACCCTGTCTCTTCCAAGACTTACCGCGGCTGCGTTTGACGGCATGGCGGTTGAATGCCGGATCCTAGCAGAAAAGGGTATTCCGGAGGAGGTCATTCCTACGCTGATAAAGGCTAGGAAGGACGTAACAGCTAAACATTATCACCGGATATGGCGAAAATATGTTTCTTGGTGTGAGGCCAGCAATGCTCCTACAGAGGAGTTTCAGCTGGGCCGTTTCCTTCACTTCCTTCAGTCAGGAGTGGATTTGGGCCTGAAGTTAGGCTCAATTAAGGTCCAGATTTCGTCCCTTTCCATTTTCTTTCAAAAGGAGTTGGCTTCTCTGCCAGAAGTTCAGACGTTTGTGAAAGGAGTGCTGCATATTCAGCCTCCCTTTGTGCCTCCAGTGGCACCTTGGGATCTTAACGTGGTGTTGAGTTTCCTGAAATCACACTGGTTTGAACCACTTAAAACAGTGGAGTTGAAATATCTCACGTGGAAGGTGGTCATGCTATTAGCCTTGGCTTCGGCTAAGGGCGTGTCAGAATTAGCGGCTTTGTCTCATAAAAGGCCATATCTGATTTTCCATATGGATAGAGCGGAATTGAGGACACGTCCACAATTTCTGCCAAAAGTGGTCTCATCCTTTCATATGAACCAACCTATTGTGGTGCCTGTGGCTACTCATGACTTGGAGGATTCCGAGTTACTTGATGTGGTCAGGGCTTTAAAAGTTTATGTAGCCAGAACGGCTAGAGTCAGGAAAACGGAGTCACTGTTTATCCTGTATGCATCCAACAAGCTTGGTGCTCCTGCTTCAAAGCAGACTATTGCTAGCTGGATCTGTAACACGATTCAGCAGGCTCATTCTGCGGCTGGATTGCCGCAGCCAAAATCAGTGAAAGCCCATTCCACTAGGAAGGTGGGCTCTTCTTGGGCGGCTGCCCGAGGGGTCTCGGCATTACAGCTATGCCGAGCTGCTACTCGGTCAGGTGCAAATACGTTTGCAAAGTTCTACAAGTTTGATACCCTGGCTGAGGAGGATCTATCATTTGCTCAATCGGTGCTGCAGAGTCATCCGCACTCTCCCGCCCGTTTGGGAGCTTTGGTATAATCCCCATGGTCCTTACGGAGTCCCCAGCATCCACTAGGACGTTAGAGAAAATAAGATTTTACTTACCGGTAAATCTATTTCTCGTAGTCCGTAGTGGATGCTGGGCGCCCGTCCCAAGTGCAGACTTTTTCTGCAATGCTTGTATATAGTTATTGCTTAAATAAGGGTTATGTTATAGTTGCATCAGGGTTTATCTGATGCTCTGTTATTGTTCATACTGTTAACTGGGTAAAGTTATCACAAGTTATACGGTGTGATTGGTGTACTGTCAGCTCTTCCGGGCACAGTTTCTTTAACTGAGGTCTGGAGGAGGGACATAGAGGGAGGAGCCAGAGCACACCAGAATCCAAATTCTTTCTTAAAGTGCCCATGTCTCCTGCGGAGCCCGTCTATTCCCCATGGTCCTTACGGAGTCCCCAGCATCCACTACGGACTACGAGAAATAGATTTACCGGTAAGTAAAATCTTATTTACTCTTGGCGGGGGGAATGCAGGTTGCCAGCGCTGGGGGGACGCCAACCGCAACATTATGGCCCACACACCCGTAGTGCAATGCCGTAATTCGTGGCGACAAGCACAGGGGGCGTTGCTACAATGATAACGAGTAGAACGTCATCACACCCCCACCGCCTGTCCATCCATTTCAACGGGAAGTGAGCAGAATGCTGGGAGTCTGTTGGTCCTTATCTATATACAGATGGAGCCTCGCTCATCCAGCCTTCTCTGCTGCGCCATGGTGCACGCATTGGCTCAGTTAAACCTATTAAAGGGATAGATGAGCAGGGCTCCATCTGTATGTAAAGTTGTTAACTTGTCTTTAACTGTCCCTTCCCCTATACAGTATATGGCATCCTGGAGACCTTGAGGTGCCACATAAAGAGGACAATAAGAATAGCAGTATGTTACAAAGCTCAGATTCAGGGCCAGCACCTTGACACGGAAATCGAGGCACACTGACAGCCCTCTTCTCCTTACCCAGAATCCTCTTGTGCTTGCCTTGGTTGAGTGGAACTTGGCTGGGTTTGCGCTGATTGTTTTGTGCTGTCGATCCACCTCTTTCTCTGGCGGTGTTGTAGTTTGCATTTTGAACCCTGTGGACAGGTGCCATTTCGGGCATAATCCGGGCAGAGTAAAGTGTGTTTCTTCTTACACTATGGAAAAGCAGAAAGTTTCTATGTGAACAGTGGAAATAGCCTGTACAGAAATAAACGCAGCTTTTACCGGGCTTGTCAGAGAGGGTTACATGCTTACACATGCTATTCTGCAACTTTCACCAAACACTGCTTCATCCTACTGGCTTCCTTCCATTCACCAAAACCCAGGAACCCAGGCTTGATGGCTCTAGTGACACCATCGACTGAAGGTACCATAATAAAGACAGAAGCGGAGGAGGGGGAGAGAGGAGAAAAGGAAGGAAGGAGAGAGAGAGAGAAAGAGAGAGAGAGAGAGAGAGAGGGGGAGAGAGAGAGAGAGAGAGAGAGAGAGAGGGAGAGAGAGAGAGAGAGGGGGGGGGAGAGAGAGAGAGAGAGAGAGAAAGAGAGAGAGAAAAGAGGAAAAGAGAGAAGAGAAGCGGAGGGAGGGAGGGAGAGAGAAGCAGAGGGACGGAGAGAGAAGCAGAGGGACAGAGAGAGATGCAGAGGGACGGAGAGAGAAGCAGAGGGACGGAGAGAGAAGCAGAGGGACGGAGAGAGAAGCAGAGGGACGGAGAGAGAAGCAGAGGGAGGGAGAGAAAGAAGCGGAGGAAGGGAACAAGAAGTTGAGGGAGAGAAAAGTGGAGGGAGAGAAAAGTGGAGGGAGAGAAACTGGGGAGTGAGAGAAAGAAGTGGAGGGAGGGAAGGAGAAGCGGGAGGTGGGAGAGAGAAGCGGAGGGAGGGAAGGAAGGAGAAGTGGGAGAGAGAAGCGGAGGGAGGGAAGGAGAAGTGGGAGAGAGAAGCGGAGGGAGGGAAGGAGAAGTGGGAGAGAGAAGCGGAGGGAGGGAAAGAGAAGCGGGAGGTGGGAGAGAGAAGAGGAAGGGAGGGAGAGAGAAGAGGAAGGGAGGGAGAGAGAAGAGGAAGGGAGGGAAAGAGAAGCGGAGGGTGGGAGAGATAAGTCTAGGGAGGGAAAGAAGCAGAGAAAGAGAAGCAGAGGGAGGGAGAGAAGAGAAGGGAGGGAGAAAGAGAAGCAGTGGGGGAGGGAGAGAAGAGAAGGGAGGGAGAGAGAGAAGAGAAGGAAGCGAGAGAAGAGAAGGGAGGGAGAGAAGAGAAGGAAGCGAGAGAAGAGAAGGGAGCGAGAGAAGAGAAGGGAGCGAGAGAAGAGAAGGGAGCGAGAGAAGAGAAGGGAGCGAGAGAAGAGAAGGGAGCGAGAGAAGAGAAGGGAGCGAGAGAAGAGAAGGGAGGAAGAGAAGAGAAGGGAGCGAGAAAGAAGAGGAGGAAGGGAGCGAGAGAGGGAAGTAGAGAACGAGAGAAGAGAAGGGATTAAGAGAAGGGAGCGAGAAAGAAGAGGAGGAAGGGAGCGAGAGAGGGAAGCAGAGAAAGAGAGAACATAAGGTTGCGAGAGACGGAGAGACAAAGAGAGAAGAGGAGGAAGGGAGCGATAGGGGGAAGCAGAGAAAGATAGAGAGATGGGAGTAGCAGAGGAAGGGGAGAGTGAGAAGCAGAGGAAGGGGTGAGGGAGAAATGAAGGGGAAGAGAGGGAGACAGGTGTGTATGTGGCACCATCCTAAAGCTAAGGTGAACAATACATTTAGTAGCAGATCCCCATAGAGGATAAGAATGCTGCTGCCCTTTACACTATTCCGAGTGAATATGAAGACAATAGTATGGCTGACAGTTTTGTGTATGTAGCTGGCACTGCAATGATAACATTTCCCTGTGGGAGAATTGCTATCCATGACGGCCAGTACATACCTCTGATCATATCATACCTTGTCCTGCAGTCACCTAACATCCACTCAGACTGACTTTTGGAGTAATAGTAAATCTTAGGAAGCTGCCATTTATAAACACTCTTTATGGCCCCCTCCACCTATGATCGTGCTTTGGCGCACGTTAGATCAGGCATGTAATGGAAGAGAAAGCAGCTGGGATTGTCAGAGCCAGTGCACTTGTGTCAGGTTCCTAATGGTTTCCACACACTGCTCGGGCCAGGCCCCGGCTCCATGACATCACCCCCTGAAGGATGCAGGCACTTGCTGAAATGAGCAGGCCTCTAAAATATTTGTCCTCCCGTCTGTATATAGGGACACCCCAAACGTTACCAAACCAATTTCAGTTAAACCGAAACTATTTTGGTTTTCTTAGTGTGTCCTTGGAGACGTGACTATGAACCACTAATACCGCACAACATGCACCCACCTCTGGTCACAGGAAATTTTCTGCAGGCCCCCTGCTTGCTTAAACACGGGGAAGATCTGGAAATGTTTCAGTAATAATGTTGTTCAGCATTTCCCATCTCTGAACATCCCTTATGGGCAAGCACGAGATCATGCGACCACGAGGTGACGCTACTAGCTTTGTCTTTAGATATTTATTTTTTTAGAAACCAAGCCAACAAAAAGAAGTCATTACGACTTGGGCCATGACATGAAGCCCACCACAGGTCTCCGCACCAATAAAGTAGGTGATCTGAGAAAAGTGCGGCTACTGTCACTGGGAGCACTTTATCATCGTTACATCAGGACGTGATAGCACCTCTACATAGCAAGCAGAACATTTGGTTTGTGTTAACGCCAGGGTCCATCTGCAATGATCTCAGAGTGGTAATTCTTGCTGCACATGAGGTTGGAAAGGGCTCACCATTCTACAGTGAGAAAACAGTGAGGACGGTTCCTTCCCAGGAGTAGGTGACGCGGCAAAATCACCCAAAGATCAGAATATACAGTATGATGCCCCGAGAAACTCCAAAGAACCCAAAAGTTACATCCAAGGATCAAAACACTTATGCAATGGTATGTTCATGAGTCTACCATCAGGAAAATGCTGAACAAGGACTGGTCTTATGGTGGGGTGGCCGGAAGACAGCACCACCTCTCCCAAAAAACATTGTATGGCTGACTTCTCCTGAGGAGCTCCACTGACCCCTCCAGAGTCTGGCTACCACTGACCTCACCTCACTATTTCATGTGGGACAGAGCTCCAGGGTTTTGGCTAATAGGAAATACTTTACCAAATTTACTGATCACTACAAGAACCACATACAAGCCGCCAAGCACATGATGGAGGGGTAATTTTGTTTCGCAGACACAAGACTTGGACACCTCCCAGTCCGTTTTATGCCACAGTATTTTTGTAGAAAGAGTAGAAAGAGTGAGGCTTTGGTGAAGTTTCATTGAACGACAGGAAAATCATCCTAACCACAGAAGCAATATACAAGTGGATGAGCAAGCGTAAGCAATGGCCAAACTAAATTTTCGACCCAAACCCCACTGAAAAGGAGGGACATTAAAGGCCTGAATTCAGTGCTGCACGCAACGCCGATATTCATGGAGTTGACCGATTTTTTGCATGCACAAACATACCTGAAAACTCCTATGGTGCATGCGGTGCACAGTATGTACAACCATAGGCATGGAGATGGTCGCTGAACTGTGTGTGTACTTAACAGTTCACTTTGGAGGCCACATTTAGATGGTAAATCTGCACCTGCCATAGGACTGGTGCAAATTTTGATGGTGCAACTGATGGCGACGTCTAAAGATGCACCACCAGCACTTGCATGGAGTTGAGGGCAGGCCACTTCTGAATCAGAGAACTGTGCATAATCTAATGTCACCCAACATAATGCACTGAAGCAGTGCTGAGAGAAGGAGTGGGCTAAAATTCCTCAGCCGTGGGCCAAGGTTCCTCGGCCGTGGGCCAGGGTTCCTCAAATACTACATAAGACAAACTTGTGCAGAAAATTATTATTTTGAGACATTGCTGCTAAAAGGATTTACAAGCTACTACATCTCGGAATGTACTTAATTCCTCTGTTTGGCTTCTTCATGTTTGCTTATATTTTTGTTTAACAAATGCTGACCGAATAACTAAAATATGTTTGGTATGGGATCTGGTCCCATGCTCAACAGATAAGATGATGACATTCATAATGTCAACGCCACAGTGTCAACAGGTTAACTAGAACCATGTCAACACGTTCACAATTTCAAAATCTCAAACGTCAACATTCTCAGAATGCCGGCGGTTAGTGGCCACCTGGACACTTAGGGTAATTAGGTGGGGTTGGTTTGGAGGTTAGGGTTATGGATTGGGGACTAGGGATAAAGGCACAATAATAACTGGAACACCACTCCTCAAACGTTTCCAACGGAACATCTCATCACATGATCACAGGAGATGACGCTGCAGATGCCACAACCGCTGGGAGTAGGTAAGACCCCATTAGACCATCAGGGATGGTTTGTCAACAATCTATCATGTCCACAGACCATCTGTGTACACATAATGAATGTCAACATGGCATATTTGTCACATGAGATTTAGCAAAGAGCATAAGATGATTGTTTAGGGTGTCCACCCGAAGTGGTAACCGAACTTAGTCCTCAAGGCACCCTAACAGTCCAGGGTTTAAGGATATCCATGGCTGAGCTCAAAATGAATAAGGTACTAAGTAAGGGCCTCATTCAGAGTTGCAAGCAAAGCCAAAAGTCACACAGCTGGGCAAAACCATGTGCACTGCAGGTGGGGCAGATTTAACATGTGCAGAGAGAGTTACATTTGGGTGTGGTGTGTTCAAACTGAAATCTAAATTGCAGGGTAAAACTAAAGCTGCCAATATTTGTGGGCGACACACAAAGGCAGCCAGTATTTACCCTGCACTGAAACAATATAACCCACCCAAATCTAAATATCTCCGCACATGTTATATCAGCCCCACCTGCAGTGCAGCATGGTTTTGCCCAGTTGTGTGATTTTTGGCTTTGATTGCAACTGTGAATCAGGACCGAAGTCACCTGTGCCCTAGCATGGATATCCTGGAGTGTTAGAGCGTCCGATAAGGCCCTGTGATCGCCGTATGTGCGCATATTTGTGACTCGTACCGTCAGCTCTATGGGGTATATTCAATAAGAGTCAGATTCATTCCAACATGAATTTGTCGGAATGGATCTGACAACCCCTATTGGATAGAGTGGCCAAATCCGACTGTCGGATTGGCCGGTGTCTGTGCAGCTGCTGTCAGCAGCTCCCCGTGTGTGAGAGCACAAGGATCTGCTGGATCCGCACATCACGGCCGTGTAGCCCAGTGCCGCGCTGCAGGGAGAGAGGTGCCTGGCCGGGGGACGGCCGTCATAAGGTACCTGCAAGCCCTGCTCCCTGTAGCCCGTCGTACCACTCCCCATAGCCCGCCGCACTGCCCCCCGTCTCCTCACCTCCATCCGACTTTTTTTAAAGTCGGATTGAGATTGTCGGAAACAGGACCAAAACCTGTCGAATTTGGCCCCGTTTCCGACAGAAGCACGCGGATTGGCGGCTATTCCGCAGATCCACGTATTTTCTGACAAGTCGGGAATTCCTGAATAGGTCGGAATTCCTTCCGACCTAAATCTGTCGGAACTGCAATCTTTCTAACAAGACGGCACTTTCCGACTCTTAATGAAAACACCCCTATATTGCGGTAAGACGATACGTGTTTCATAGTTACTATAATGCTTTCGCTGACTGCGAATGGACTCCGGTGGCGGAGCCTTATAAAAAATTTTTTGGGAGTGTTACATAAAGTAATTTTTAATATAACTTGACCAGTGGTCAGGGATTATCTTTAGAAACAATGTAAAAATAAACAATTTATAAACTCTGTATATAGGTGGTCATTCCGAGTTGATAGCTCGCTAGCAGTTTTTAGCAGCCGTGCAAACGCTATGCCGCCTCCCACTGGCACTGGGAGTGTATTTTAGCTTAGCAGAAGTGCGAACGAAAAATATTTTTGTGTCGTTTCAGACCTACTCAGCGCTTGCGATCACTTCAGACCATTCAGTTCCTGTTTTGACGTCACGAACACGCCCTGCGTTCGGCCAGACACGCCTGCGTTTTTCCTGGCACGCCTGCGTTTTTTCAAATACTCCCTGAAACGGTCAGTTGACACCCAGTAACGCCCACTTCCTGTCAATCACTCTGCGGCCAGCAGTGCGACTGAAAAGCTTCACTGAACCCTGTGTGAAAGAAACTACACCGTTCTTTGTAATAGTACGACGCGCGTGCGCATTGCGCCGCATGCGCATAAGTGCTGTTTTTTGCCTGATCGCTGGGCAGCGAATGAAAGCAGCTAGCGATCAACTCGGAATGACCCCCATAACAGTCTCACAGCAACACCTCCCCTGTAAGAGTAATGGTGCCTATACACTTGTGAGATAATCGGTGCTAACCTTCGATTTCGACCGGATCTGTGGGAGAAATGGAAGGATTGTACGCACATTTGAGGTACCTTGCGATGCGCTGGCACGCCAGTCATATCTCGCATCTCAAGATAGTACGTGCTGCACTTAATATTTATTGAATCGCAGTGCGATCGCATGTGTTTTAAAAACACATGCAATATATCGCACTGCGAAGCGCCCCTGCCGGGAGCAGACAGAGGCCGCTCCCACTCGGCGCTGACGTTCAAATCACATGATTACCATGTGATCTATCGCATGATCGCATGGTAATCACTTTAGCAGTTCAGGTGTGATGTCATCGCACCTGAACTGCCGGTGCGATGCCCCGCGATGGCGTGTCGCGGGGCATCGCACAAGCGTATGGGCTCCATAAGAGAAACAGGAAACGGTATATTAGTATCAGAGACCCATAACAAGCCAAGTGCTTCTTATAACCGGGGCCACAAACCCCATCTCTGGGATTTCCTGAACTGCAGGGCGGCCATAACTACTGCATGAAACTGGAGCAACCCGCGCGTCCAAAGATTAATATATTTTCCCCGTTTGGCTGATGACGCCGACAGGCCCATGTGATCACTGAATAATTCAGGACTGTGATTTTGGCTCTTCCTAATACATTGGTTTATGCTCAACTTGGTGTCAACGGAATTGGCCAAAATGATTGGCACACTGCGTCTATCTTATCGCTCGTTAGGTAATGCCAGCCTGGCACCACTGCTGACCTGTGTCTGGTACAGATAACCTCTATGGAGGGATGCAGTTATAAAACGGTGGCACATGAAATCCGGTGATCCAGTAACTAATAACCAAATTCACCGCAAGAAAGAGCCAGAACTATATGATTTCCCATCTGCAGGTGGAAGGGGCAGGGGAATATTCAGCACTATCCCAGCAAGCGTAATGCATGTTGAAGCCGTTTCAAATCTGATTGATTACTTTTTAATTATTTAATTAGTGTAAGACATCTATCAGCTTAGTCAGGGGGTGCGCAAGCCAAACATAGAGAACAGATTCCTGGCAGATGTCCTCATTAATAGCGCAGTGACTCCCGGTGCCCCAGCCAAAGCCGCTCATGTATACAAATAAGACAATCCGCACACAGCATACAGGGAGACATGCCTGCAGTCACTCAGGCCCATTATTACTCCGCCACCAGGGGGCTGTGACAGCTAGGGATGGTCAGGGGTGAGGTGGGGGGTGGGGGGAGCACACCGGACTGCCCGTGAGGTATTGTGACAATGAGACTGCATGCACACTGTGTGGGTCAGTCACGGGCGCCTCTCACTTTAGGGTTATTACAGCATGTCATGGGCACTTGGGCAGCATGGTGGCACACTGGTGAGCACTGCTGCCGCACAGCACTAAGGCTAGGACTTCAATTTAGCCCTCATATCTGTGTGGCGTTTGTATGTTCTTCTCCAGGTGCTCCTTCATCATCTGACTAAACAAAGATATCTTTGTAGATTAACTCCTGACAAAATTAAACTAAATGATGTGGCGGCAGCTCTAGTAATAGTTTTATATACCATTGCTATTGTTTTCATAATTTGAGCCACTTGCCAAGAGGAGGGGGATTTCTTGGCAACTGGAAACCCCTCCTGCGTTACTATAGAAGTGAGGGAGGCCAAATTTGTTACTGAAGACGTGGTTGTAGCCAGCTGTGTTACTACTGAATTAAGGGAGGGCTACTTTGTTACTACCCAAGTGATGGAGGCCTATGTTGTTGCTACCAAAGTTTTGTAGTTTGTTACCCAAGTGAGGGAGGCCAACGCTGCTGCTACCAAAGTGAGGGAGGCCAACGCTGCTGCTACCAAAGTGAGGGAGGCCAACGCTGCTGCTACCAAAGTGAGGGAGGCCAACGCTGCTGCTACCAAAGTGAGGGAGGCCAACGCTGCTGCTACCAAAGTGCGGGAGGCCAACGCTGCTGCTACCAAAGTGCGGGAGGCCAACGCTGCTGCTACCAAAGTGCGGGAGGCCAACACTGCTGCTACCAAAGTGAGGGAGACCAACGATGTTGCTACCAAAGTGAGGGAGGCCAACGCTGCTGCTACCAAAGTGAGGGAGGCCAACGCTGCTGCTACCAAAGTGAGGGAGGCCAACACTGCTGCTACCAAAGTGAGGGAGGCCAACACTGCTGCTACCAAAGTGAGGGAGGCCAACACTGCTGCTACCAAAGTGAGGGAGGCCAACACTGCTGCTACCAAAGTGAGGGAGGCCAACGATGTTGCTACCAAAGTGAGGAAGGCCAACGATGTTGCTACCAAAGTGAGGAAGGCCAACGATGTTGCTACCAAAGTGAGGAAGGCCAACGATGTTGCTACCAAAGTGAGGGAGGCCAACGTTGTTGCTACCAAAGTGAGGGAGGCCAACGTTGTTGCTACCAAAGTGAGGGAGGCCAACGTTGTTACTACGAAAGGGTGGCCAACGTTGTTGCTACGAAAGGGTGGCCAACGTTGTTGCTACCACAGTGAGGGAGGCACACGTTGCTGCTACCAAAGTGAGGGAGGCACACGTTGCTGCTACCAAAGTGAGGGAGGCACACGTTGCTGCTACCAAAGTAAGGGAGGCACACGTTGCTGCTACCAAAGTGAGGGAGGCACCCGTTGCTGCTACCAAAGTGAGGGAGGCACACGTTGCTGCTACCAAAGTGAGGGAGGCCAACGTTGTTGCTACCAAAGTGAGGGAGGTCAACGCTGCTGCTACCAAAGTGAGGGAGGCCAACGCTGCTGTTACCAAAGTGAGGGAGGCCAACGTTGTTGCTACCAAAGTGAGGGGAGGCCAACGTTGTTGCTACCAAAGTGAGGGGAGGCCAATGTTGCTGCTAACAAAGTGAGGGGAGGCCAACGTTGTTGCTACCAAAGTGAGGGTGGCCAACGTTGTTGCTACCAAAGTGAGGCAGGCCAACGTTGTTGCTACCAAAGTGAGGGTGGCCAACGTTGTTGCTACCAAAGTGAGGGAGGCCAACGTTGTTGCTACCAAAGTGAGGGAGGCCAACATTGTTGCTACCAAAGTGAGGGAGGCCAACGTTGTTATGTGATGGCAGCCAGCTGTGTTACTACTGAATAAAGGTTTACAACTTTGTTACTACTGAAATGAGGGAGACCAATGTTGTTACTACCGGAGTGAATGAGGCTAATGTTGTTATCACCAAACAGAAGGGAGGCCTATGTTGTTACTACAGAATTGAGGGAGGCCTATGTTGTTACTACCGAAGTGAGGGAGTCCATTGTTGTTACTACAGAAGTGAGGGAGGCCACTGTTGTTACTACCTGTATATTGCTTTACAGGATACATAGTTTCCTGAGATATAGATAGGCTGCACTGATAAGTGAATGCTGGAAATGTTAGTATCTGGAGAGAAGCTTCGTACACGTCTCCCTGATGATACAAAGACATGGCTCAGAATCACAGAAGAGCTCTATAAGAATGTAAGCTCTCATGAGCAGAGCCCTCTTCCCTTATGTGTGTATCCTTTTTTTTTTTTTTTACTTAAACCATCTTCAACGGCACCAAATCCCTCGGTTTTCTGCTGCCCTGATACTTATGTCAGTGACGTCTGCTGGTGCTGCTGTGTTTCTATACCCTGTACTTGTCCTATATTGTCTTCAACTGCAAGTCACGGTTATCCTGTTTTGATTATTCATTTATGTACTCTGGAATAGGGCGCTGCTGTTCCCTTGTGGCGCCATATAAATGAAGGTTAATAATAATAATTATTATTATTATTAAGCATCACAAAGTTTTCTAGAGGACAGTATGTACCAGGCAGGAAATTAAAGTCGTCTGCAGGTGGTAAACCCTGGAAAGTGGTTCAGTCATCCTACATGAAGCCAAACAACTCTCTCTCGTATATTATTGCGCTAAAAACAGAAATTCGCTCCCCACAGCTACAATACAGGACCTATCTTTCTACAGAATAGAAAGACTATGAATGGCAGAGCATGCTGAGACTTGTAGTTCAATAACAGCTGCAGCCCTACATCTTCCAATATAGAAAGGACTTCACGCTGTGAGACGGAGTGAACGTTTCAGCGCAGTGTCACCAGCAGACAGCGCTCGCCTAATGTACAGGACGCAGAGAACGCGCAGCCATCTGGAGACGCTTCGTGCTTACACTCCCAGTCTCCACCTGACATAACGGGACGCAACAAGCAGTCCGCAGTGCCAGCTACAGGGGCCAATGGCCAAACCAGAGAGACAGTGGCAGGAACTATTAACCCCAGCAGTGTAAATCGAGGTGGACAGAGAAAGCCATTAACCCTTATACTGACAACGGGGGAATAATGATCTCTTGCAATGATGATAGAGACATTGGACACCATTATCCCTCACAGTGCTAACAGACGCAGAGCTGCAGACAACATTCACAAACATAAAAGTCGCACGTTCGCAGGGCAGTACAGGAGTGAAGAGGTTAATGAGAACCACTGCCAGGATGTAGATGGTTACGGGCACAGTTGGCACTGTGTAGGATTGGGTTAATGACGATGGCACTGCCAAGCAGTGATTTAATAATCAGACACATGATGTACAGTTATCTCCCTTCCAGCACAACCTGTGGCTTCCTGAGCTCTCACTTCTCTGCCACACATTCCGTAAGGTTGGAGACCCCCTAAACCATCCCCCGGTAATTCCGCCTTTCTTGGGAACTTTGCGGAAATGCCCGTGGACCCTGGCACCATCCACTGAATAAGAAAAGGTTAATAAGTACAGCAATGGTTCTACGTGGCCAGTTATGAACAGCGATGGACACGGGTAAGGAAGGGTTAATGAGAGCAGCGTTGCTGGGAAATGTGTTGTTACGGGCACAGCTGGCACCAAGCAGGGCTATGGGGTTCACTGCAGCAACCTGCTCCCTGCTGGCATCCACATGTCACGTAAGGTGAAGGAAGGAGTGGCCCAAACTCATTTGTCGGGGGGCGCTGTGAGTGAGCGGGGCATTCCACAGGGTCACTCGATGCCTCCCACCTGTCGGGGGCAACTAATTATAAACACTGCGGGATCTCAGCCAATCGGCAGGTTGGGCTGTAGAAAAAAAAAAAAGAGAGAGAGAGGGAAGGGCCTGGGCACAGGACAAGAGCAAACCCTACCTAGGACAGTGGGCCATTAACCCATGCATTGCTGATAGAGAGGGGGACACAGGGAACCATTAACCCATCCACTGCTGACAGGGGCATACAGGGAACCATTAAATTATCCACTGCTGATAAAGAGGGAGACACAGGGAACCATTAACCCATCCACTGCTGATAAAGAGGGAGACACAGAGAACCATTAACTCATCCACTGCTGATACCACTGATGATAGGGGATACAGGGAACCATTAACCCATCCACTGCCGAAAGAGAGGGAGACGCAGGGAGCCATTTACCCAGGGCTGGCCAAACCGGTCCTCGAGCTCTACCAACAGTTCATGTTTTCCAGGCCTCCTGGAGATCTGCAGAATTGTCAGTTAGGAATGAATGCAGCACATCTTAGTAATGACGACACCTGTGCACCAGCCAAGTGATCTGGAAAATGTGACCTGTTGGTAGATCTTGAGGACCGGTTTGGCCATCTCTGCATTAACCCATCCACTGCTCATAGCGAGGGTGGCGGGACACAGGGAGCCATTAACCCATGCATTGTTGATAGAAATGAGGAAATAGGGAAACATTAACCCCTACACTGCTGATAGAGATGGAGACACAGGGAACCATTAACCCATCCACTGCCGATAGGGAGGGGGACACAGGAAACCATTAACCTCTACACTGCTAATAGAGAGGAAGACACAGGGAACCATTAACCCATCCACTGCCGATAGGGAGGGGGACACAGGAAACCATTAACCCATCCATTACTAATAGAGGGGAATACAAAGGGAAGGATGCACCCAACAACGGCTGAAGAGGGGTGGCTGCAGACAACCATTAATCCATTGTGGAGCACACAAACTATTAACCCATCCACTCCCGCTAGAAGGGAGGTCACAGTGAAGCATTAACCTATCAGTGCTGAGTACAGGTGAGGAGCCAATGAACCCGTGACTCGTGTACCACTGATACAGGGGATGTACATGGAGTTATTAACCCATCAACCGCTGATACAGGGTATGTACATGGAATTATTAACCCATCAACTGCTGATACATGGGATGTACATGGAATTATTAACCCATCAACTGCTGATACATGGGATGTACATGGAATTATTAACCCATCAACCGCTGATACAGGGGATGAACCATGGAATTATTAACCCATCAACTGCTGATACAGGGTATGTACATGGAATTATTAACCCATCAACTGCTGATACATGGGATGTACATGGAATTATTAACCCATCAACCGCTGATACATGGGATGTACATGGAGTTATTAACCCATCAACCGCTGATACAGGGAATGTACATGGAAATATTAACCCATCAACCGCTGATACAGGGTATGTACATGGAGTTATTAACCCATCAACCGCTGAAACAGGGTATGTACATGGAATTATTAACCCATCAACTGCTGATACAGGGTATGTACATGGAGTTATTAACCCATCAACTGCTGATACAGGGGATGTACATGGAGTTATTAACCCATCAACCGCTGATACAGGCTATGTACATGGAATTATTAACCCATCAACCGCTGATACAGGGGATGAACCATGGAATTATTAACCCATCAACTGCTGATACAGGGTATGTACATGGAATTATTAACCCATCAACTGCTGATACAGGGTATGTACATGGAGTTATTAACCCATCAACCGCTGATACAGGGAATGTACATGGAAATATTAACCCATCAACCGCTGATACAGGGTATGTACATGGAGTTATTAACCCATCAACCGCTGATACAGGGTATGTACATGGAATTATTAACCCATCAACCGCTGAAACAGGGTATGTACATGGAATTATTAACCCATCAACTGCTGATACAGGGTATGTACATGGAGTTATTAACCCATCAACTGCTGATACAGGGGATGTACATGGAGTTATTAACCCATCAACTGCTGATACAGGGGATGTACATGGAGTTATTAACCCATCAACCGCTGATACAGGCTATGTACATGGAATTATTAACCCATCAACTGCTGATACAGGGTATGTACATGGAATTATTAACCCATCAACCGCTGATACAGGGGATGAACCATGGAATTATTAACCCATCAACTGCTGATACAGGGTATGTACATGGAGTTATTAACCCATCAACTGCTGATACAGGGGATGTACATGGAGTTATTAACCCATCAACCGCTGATACAGGCTGTGTACATGGAATTATTAACCCATCAACCGCTGATACAGGGTATGTACATGGAATTATTAACCCATCAACTGCTGATACAGGGTATGTACATGGAATTATTAACCCATCAACCGCTGATACAGGAGATGTACATGGAATTATTAACCCATCAACTGCTGATACACGGGATGAACCATGGAATTATTAACTCATCAACCGCTGATACACGGTATGAGCCATGAAATTATTAACCCATCAACTGCTGATACAGAGGATGAACATGGAATTATTAACCCATCAACTGCTGATACAGGGGATGAACATGGAATTATTAACCCATCAACTGCTGATACAGGGTAGGACGCAGGGAATTATTAACCCACCTCTGTATCAGCATACAGAGGTGGAGGCAAGGAATTAACCCATCAACTGCTGATACAAAGGAATTATACAGAGAAGAACAGGAATTATTAACCCATTAACTGCTACTATAGAGGAGGACATGGGAGGGGCGATCCTTAACTGAACAGTGTCTGATACAGCAGAGGGTTGAGGAACCAGTGCACTGCTGTATTAGATGGAACAAAGAAGCTGCCCTGTGTGTAAGAGGCGACTGTAGCGGCCAGCCACACACAGGTAATATCTCCCAGTACACAGCAGTGATACCTTACACTCACCATTTATTACAGGTTTATCAGCGTGACACGTCGTCCGCTGGCTGCCGCTCTCAGAGCGCACAGTGGGGGCTACTTATCATTTCTGTCCATGTGTATGTGGGGCTTAGGGGCATCTAAGATGATGCCAGGTGCAAACCTGGGCACTGAATACACATGACATCACTGGCAGTGAAAACTAAAAATTTGGGAAGAGTCCCTTTGGAGAATAAGAGGAGCGTTGCGGGCGAACAGTGGGCGGGTGTAACAGTTTATGCCTAACATATTACTAAACTGGTGCTTTAACCCAGGGACATCTTACCGTATGGACACACTGGGCATGAATGTACTGGGCTGGCACTGGGCTGGGGGCATGTGGAGAGATGGTGCAGGACTGCAAGCGGGGTTCCCATGAATGGGTGGGCAGGGGCTCATTCTGAGCGGGGCACGGAGCGCCTGTAATTGCGGGATGCTGCAGACGCCAGATTTACTGCCTTATGCTAATGCCAGTTACCACAGGGCTAATGTGAGGACCCGTGCGGCTACAAGCAGGAAGTCTCCCCGGCCACCGCTTTTCCATCCACAGCCGCAACCGTCCTCGTTAGTATCGCGCTTGCACCAGCCCCAAGCTGGCTACCAGAGATCCATCGGACACAGGCTTCCCTTCCCCGTACGCCCGGCTCAGAATCACACAGAACTACACTTCCCCATGACAGAACAGATCCGTGTGATCACATTTGCGCATGCTACTTTCTGTCGCAAAACGCACATTTCACGCACAGACAGATCTGGCCGACTCAGAAGCAGCCCCATATGTAATAATATGACATGGCGCACTGTCCCATGTAACGTGACGCTATGTACAGTCTTATGGGCCAGTCTCCCAGCAGCTGAGAATCAGGGGTCGGACTAGGGATACCGTTTCCTTCTATATGAGCTCAGTACTTACCTAAGGATCCCTTTCCTACAAAAATGACTTATCCCTTGAAGGGGTGGGGGGATTAAATCAGGTGCGGGTTGGGTCCTGCGAGCCGTTGCAAACTACATTTAATCATTCAATTCCAAATTCACTTTTCTTTTTACAGCATAAATTCGGGTGTTTTTGGCCGCACCCCCCCCCCCCCCTTGAGCTGGTGAAACAGTAAATATTATTGCGGTTACAATGTCCTCAAATTACCCCAAAATCAACTTTTTTATGTTGGTTCACGCACCCAAAATTTAATGAAAGTAATTATTTTAATGAAAAATACAGATGTAGCCATTCCACAATGTAAAGTCTAAGGGCCACAGGTGCAAATATACATGCGTAAATGGGCGCCCACCCTGCAGCAAACTAGTTGCGGGTGTGAACGGTGGCAGCCACAACGAGGCTGGCTATACCTGGAATTGCTTATCATTTTATTTAAACTTAAAAGTTGCCTCAAATTCCTCAAAAAATCCTTTGTTTCTACTTCTTCTTACATTTTTTGTTTAAATCCTTTGTAATAAAATTAAATTAGTGTTTTTTTAGTTTTTTTTTACAATATTTACATTTTTTTTGAATAAAGGCCCTCATTCCGAGTTGTTCGCTCGCAAGCTGCTTTTAGCAGCTTTGCACACGCTAAGCCGCCGCCTACTGGGAGTGAATCTTAGCTTATCAAAATTGCGAACGAAAGGTTCTCAAAATTGCGAAAAGACTTCTCTGTGCAGTTTCTGAGTAGCTCGAGACTTACTCTGCCAGTGCGATCAGTTCAGTGCTTGTCGTTCCTGGTTTGACGTCACAAACACACCCAGCGTTCGCCCAGACACTCCTCCGTTTCTCCAGCCACTCCTGCGTTTTTCCCAGAAACGGTAGCGTTTTTTCACACACTCCCATAAAACGGCCAGTTTCCGCCCAGAAACACCCACTTCCTGTCAATCACATTACGATCACCAGAACGAAGAAAAAACCTCGTAATGCCGTGAGTAAAATACCAATCTTCATAGCAAATTTACTTGGCGCAGTCGCAGTGCGAACATTGCGCATGTGCAATTAGCGGAAAAATCGCTGCGATGCGAAGAAAATTACCGAGCGAACAACTCGGAATGACCCCCAAAATGCACAAATCAGTCCAGCACTTTCCTTATGCCTGCTAACAGCCTCCTATATGGACCTGAGTTTTGGGGTCCAGGAAGGAGGATCCGGCCTTTAGGTCGACAGTAGGTAGGTCGACATGGTTTCTCGGTCAACAGGGAATCTAGGTCGACATGTTCTAGATCAACATGACAAAAGGTCAACATGAGTTTTTCAAATTTTTTTTCCTTTTTCACACTTTACGATCCACACGGATTACAACTGGGAACGGTAACCTGTGCCGAGCGCAGCGGTAGGGGAGTGAGGCACTGTGCCCAAAGCATGGCGAGTGAAGAAAGCCATGCGAGGGGACACGGTGCACTAATTGGGGTTCCCGATCACTGTAAATCTAATCTATCTAACATACCACACCCAAGGAAGGTCCCCCTACTTTTTCATGTCAGTTCACTTTCTGGACATAATTCGCACACCCTCACTGCTAGTAGTGTGAATGGCATTTGTAATTGGATTGTGCGAATCTAGGAACGTCCAAGCTCATCTCATCGATAGCCAGCCCCTCCCAGGCAGCCAGGAACTGCGGGACTGACTTCAGAAAGCTCAACACTGGTGCAATAGTGTGACATTATTACACAGGGGGTAATTCAGACTGGATCGCTGTAGCGGCAGCAATCGCAGTCTGAAGCCCTTTGTGTAGTGCGTTCTCGCAGCATGCACACTGCTCGTGCGCACCCAAGGAGGCCCAGTGAGATGCTAACAGCATCTCTGGGCTGCGATCGCCTCTGCCTGATTGACAGCCAGAGGCTGTCGCGGGGTGAGAGGGGGCGTGCCAATGGCGTTAGAACGCCATTGGCGGGGTGCGGTCTGGAAAATACAGGCGTGTCCGGACCTTGTGGGGACGGGCCGCGGCGACTGCGTGACGTCACACGCAGCGCTGCGACACGGGACGCGGCGGGTAGCCGCCTGCCAGCGTCAGGCAGGAAGCTTCTCGTCAGGTGCGAAAGCAACGCCGCTGTGCGATGCTTTTGCACCCTTGGGAAGGGGGGGGGGGGGTTGGCCTGACTTGGGGGGCGGACTAGCCCCTTGCTGGCCGCCCCCCCAGCATGTCAGAGAAACTGATCGTAGATGTGCTAAAATTAACACACCTACAATCAGATCTGAATTGCCCCCATAGTGCTCAGAGGAGTGTACCAGAAGAGTAGTGTACACCGGTAACACCTAAAGCAGAGGATAGTGAGAAGCCACAGCAGGGATATACGGGGGGACACCCAGCACAGGGAAATTCCGCCCCCCGTAGACATGGACCGCGCCTCTAAAAAGGTGTGTCAACGCCCACAAAACGCTGCATCGACGCCCCGTTCCCACCCCAGGTCTTAGACTACTTTCTCAAGAGAACGCAGTTTAAGACTTTGTACATGCGCAGATGTGCAGAAACCGCTTCATATCGATTTTAGCACATCAGCGACAGGGTCAGAATCGGCCCCTTAATACAAGTACTACAATGCGGCAGACCTGTGTAACCCTGCTAATAATTATGGGCCATTCACTATCTACATGCAAAGGTTTTCTTTTCGTTTTTAACGCACGTGCAATAAATTAAGGGGGACAACGACTTATCTTTCACTATTTTTATAAACCAGCTGCAAAACATGAAAACTACTTTCCTGAAATGGTTGTAACGGCATTAAGAGGAGAACACGGCGCATAAATGTCTGCCAAGCTTGGCTCTGGCTCGCGGCACATGTACCGCAGTATGACACGGACAGAGCCAGGAAGGGGCACACGGTGGAACACGTCATGTTATAGAAGATAGAAAAATGGTGCTCTAACCAATCAGGTCCTGTCATTTTTCAAACACATGACCGTTAGGAGCTGATTGGCTGAGCACCATTTATCATTCGTAACCAGAGATAACAAGAATATCACTAAAAATATTGGGTCGCAGGTGCAGTAAAAATCTGCTCACTGCGTACTAGAGACACTGCGCTGCGACATTACCCGCTCGGGAATTAGTGTAACACACGTAACAAAGTCACAGATGAAGCGCAACCATGAGGAAAAGCCGCGGCTGCTGGCATCAAAGCCTATTTACACCGACTCAGCCACACACAGATGTGGAAATGTCACACACCCCAGTGGTCATTGTACGCTAGTAACGCCCCGCTGACACTCTCAGTTGTTTTATCTACGCAAACAAGATGCATATTCTGAGCTTGGTGCGGCAGTCACACGGGATTTGGCTCGCCGAAAGGGGCTATTTACGCAACTGAAGGGATAGTAAAAAAAAAAAAGAGGTCTGTAGCAGATATTTATTTTTGCATTTGGAGGAAGAAAGACCACCTTTACATCTGACAACGGCATTGTTATGTCAGGGAGCTGCTTGGAAATTGCAGGCAGTGTATATGGCTCTGCGCTGGCTGGGCTGTGGTGGAATCCTCCACTACGAGAGATGCCACTGGTTATACCCAGGACGCTGCCACGGGCCCCTGAGAGCCCAGCTTTCCCAGAACCCCAGCTGACCGCAGTAATGAGTGAATATGGCCGTGGCACCGTATCTTACAGACGCACTGAATTACTTTGAAGCGTCACAGCATTTGCCGGTGACAGATAGGATGTATCCTGGAAATAACACCTGAAATCCTTTACAAGCCGCTGTAGGACACGGAGACGTTCTATTAGGACGGCACATAATGAACATTACGGAGAGCGGCCAGAAATAAAGAATGCTAAATAATTCACACGGAGAGGGAGCGCACTTTTCTAACAAGCCCATGCTTTATGAAGCAAGGTTAACATTTTTACTGGATCCGCACAGATATTGCCATCTCTCTGGGGCCCTTTTCAGGACTGGCGAGGAGATAAAAACCACGCACACAACAAACAAAACAAGCGGCGCAAAAGTTCCCGACTCAGCGCTTCTCTCTATTATTTGGGAGAATAAGGTTAACCCCTTCCCAGACTGGCCTTGGGAAAGTCTGCGGTAAGGCGGCATCCGTCCTCGTCAGCAGTCTCATCGCACACAATTACAGGCCGCTATCCATCATCCTGACCGGAATGCTTTTCTGACACTCCAAAAAGAGACGCGCTAAGCAGTTTCGCTAATAGAATAAATATTCTAAATATCTCTTTTATATTTTCATTTAAATTGGAATATTTTAAAAGTAATTGCGTGTGCTGGGCTGCAGGGAGGGGACGCGGTCTTCTCTCTCGCCCTGCATACAATGCTGCTTTCCAAGCGGGAGCAGTCCGGCCGGACCCCCCTGCTCCTGTCCATAAATCTACCCAGACTCCGAATACTCAGCAAGGGCTGAGCAATGCTCTGCATTCCCCTCTATAGCACACGCTACAGGAACGCTTTCTATAGGTACAGGTGCACGTTATACAGCACTGATGCCACTATTCCACCACTAGGCCACAGAGCTTACACTCTAGTGTCTGATGATGAATTTATGTCACGATTTACTGTACTCTGGCCACAGTGTGGGCAGGGCCCTATTAACAATTCATTGTATGGGAGTACAGCCCCAGGCCCGACGTAAAAATAGGCCCATCATCATAACCGCGTGATGTTGACCGCCCGGCCCAGTTGGCCACATAGCCATAAATCATTAGTAATAAAATTGTATCTCCATTTTCCTCAGAATATGAAGCAAATTTTTATACGTTTAAGTATTTATAGAGACACTGGAGCTGATAATGGAGGGGTGCACATGCCACGCCCACACACAGCACAGGCCATGCCCACACAGCACAGGCCACGCCCACTCACAGCAACTGTCACATTTCCAGTGCTTCCCACAATAGGCCCTTGACCATTATCGGCGCCAGGCCCCTTTGGCCCTTACTCCGGCCCCGAGTGTGGGAACCCATATGCACGACGCAGCCTACCTCTGTGCCTCGTGCCTCAGACATGCCTGAGGTTCTCAGTGAATGGGAAGGCGGTACGATTGTTCAGCTCACAATATTTTGTGCAGGCGACATGGGCACATAACAGTGTAAAACTGTTAGAACTAACAATATTAGGCGCCAGGGTATAATGGAAGGACGTGTCTAGCGGGTGTGTCTAGTTAGAAAGTCATTAGGTAGACACCACATGTTACGCAGACGTTAGGTCGACATGAAAAAGGCCGATAGGGTCAAAAGGTCGACATGAAAATGGTCGACACAAAAAGGTAGACACCATTTTTTCTTGCATTTTTGTGGTTTGTGTGGATAGTTTTGTCATCCGGGACCCCCAATTGTAGAAAGGCATCCGCCCACCACGCTTCTGGCTCGGTGGCTCGCTGCTCTCGCCACAAGGTTTCTAACCAACTTTATGCCGACATGGATAGAGAAGGTATGAAATAGTCCAAAAACATGTAAAAATAACGCAAAAAAACCCTGTGTCTACCTTTTGTAGGTTTACTTTTTGACCGTTACCTAATGTCTGTCTAACATATGGGGGTCATTCCAAGTTGATCGCTCGCTGCCGATTTTCGCAGCGCAGAGAACTGATAAAATAACGGCAAAACTGCGCATGCGTATGCACCGCAATGCGCAGGCGCATCGTATGGGTACAAAGAGAATCGGTGCTGGGTGATGGATTTAGCGAAGAATCCATTCGCACAGCCCAACGCAAGGTGATTCACAGAAAGAGGGTGTTTGTGGGTGTCAACTGACCGTTTTCTGGGAGTGTTTGACGTCAATTCCGGCACCAAAAAGACTGAAGTGATCGCAAGGGCTGAGTAAGTCCAAACCTACTCAGAAACTGCACAAAATGTTTTTCGTTGCGCTCGGCTGCACAGGAGTTCGCACACTTGCAAAACGAAAATACATTCCCCCGTGGGATGCGACTATGCGTTTGCATGGCTGCTAAAAGTAGCTAGTGAGCGATCAACTCGGAATGACCCCCCTGGTGTCTATCTATTGACTGTCTAACTAGACACTGTCTATCTATCATCCGGATACCCCTGTTAGCAGCCCTTGGAAAGATACGGTGGGGAATCTGTTGAAACCTTAAAAACCATATCTATCTTCACCCCTTCCCAGCAGATTACTGGGGACAGCAGGGGTCCCAGCGTAAAGAGGTACCCACCAGCTATCACACTAGTCCGTGGTGTCACGCAGCTGCCAGTCTACCTATCAGATTAGACTGTACTGGCAAAGTTTCCCATATGCCACATGCTACACTGGACCGTAACGACGTCAGCTCCTTGTTACCGATGAAGGGGGGGGGGGGGGGGGGGGGGGGTATCTGCCTACAGTCCATGTAACATTGCATGCAATACACGTGCATATGATATATGGATATGTGATGTGTGCTATATATACAGACAGAGGTATATAGCAGCAGCTGCTCAATAGTTTCCTGAGAGTTTAAAACTTTTAATGCATCTTCAACTAAACTTCGGGGGATGGCAATAAGCCAATAAGAGATAAACAGGACAAGGAGTAGTCCAGACGGAGTAAAACACCTATTTTAATTTACAATCTGCCACCAAAGCAGTTCTGGGAGCAAGAGAGAGAGAGCACATAATCCCGGCTTTGATTTTTACAATAAATGTCTCTTAATCCTTAGACTTGTGAAAGCCACGGTAACAGCTCCTGATTATCCGGGCCAGGGAAGAGCGGTACAGGGGCCATTTGCGCATATATATATATATATATATATATATATATATATGTTCATAGGTGGTAAAACTTTTGCGCCTTCAGTGCTTTTTACAGTTAAATGAAGTTCTTATATGCGTACCAGAAATCCCAGAAAAATTTGCCTGTAGTAGGTCTTTCTTGGGTATTCGTCCTCTATCCCTTGTAGCAGCGTAGATGTGCTCATCAAATGCAGTATTTAAATACACAGGGAGATATATATATATGTGCCTCCCTCACAGCGTATTATTATGCAACAGTGTCTGCGCAGGACCACGCAATTTATGCACATTTTCCCATAATAAAGCAAAGAAGATCTGTGAGCTGTAAGAATGGATATCTGGGTATATACTGTATGTCCGGTGAGTATAAAAAATTATCTGCAAACTGGTTTTTGCATCACTGACCATGTGATCTCTGCAAAACACACAAAAAAAAGCATCAGGAGTCCACTGTGAAACGTTGCACCCCACGGTACGGAGCGAGCCCTTCAGACAGCAGACAGTGGTACACAGGGGAAGTGCCCAGTTCTTCATGTGTTGCAGGGTGTACACACCGTATCACAGTGTACTAGGGTAGTGAGGACCGGGGCGATATTCTGCAGATCACTTTAGGGGTGGGGGGGGGGGGGTTATTTACTAACAAATTGCAAATGAGGAGAATTGATTTCAACCAACAGCTTGGATCGTTCTAGCGCCAATTAGGAAATCTACACAAAAGTCTGATTGCTGTAAATTAGTGGATGACTCCAGTTATTTTCTATGTAAACTGTGATTTTTACATGTCCACCCATTTTCCAGGCCTAATAAATCTGTGGTAATTATCATCAGCCCTCCTCTATGTATCTACAATATATATAGTATTCTTATTATGTAGGAAAGTCACTGTTACCAGCTAAGTTTAGCTGCATAAGCCTAGCACATGCCTCATTGCCTTGTATGATGCCCACTCAGAGCTGGCTGATACCCCGAGAGCTAGGCATAAGCCTATGGGCTACAACGTGAACGGGGATAACATTCTCATTCAGGCCGTCGGTGACTTTACGGGATTGTTTGTGATCTCAGGGTCTGCGCTACGGAGGAATCGGCCCATAGAGTCCCAGCAATATTCCTGGCAGCTTATATAATATTTCCGCTAAGTCCCTATTGCAAGCTCTGTAAGATCCTACGTCCGGGGTCCCAGGAACTCACTTCCACCCGAGTGATGTCGTCTCTCACAGCAACTGGCGTTTGTTTTACGGTGAAGCAGATTGGACAATTTAATGCATTTTAAACAATTTAAATGTACTTCCTTCAATTCTGAGCTTCACAGCATGGGAGAGATGACAGTAACACTACTGTATGTATTATGTGGAGTTTTCCAAAATTCAGTGCGCCAATCTTAAATAATGCTAAATGGACTTAAAAAAAAAAGGTGTAGCGGTGCTCCTCACAGTGACTGCAGACACATGCTCTCCGGGATTGGTTCTGTGTTTGATATTCTTTATGTAAATAGATTGTGTAGCGGTGCTCCTCACAGTGACTGCAGACACATGCTCTCCGGGATTGGTTCTGTGTTTGATATTCTTTATGTAAATAGATTGTGTAGCGGTGCTCCTCACAGTGACTGCAGACACATGCTCTCCGGGATTGGTTCTGTGTTTGATATTCTTTATGTAAATAGATTGTGTAGCGGTGCTCCTCACAGTGACTGCAGACACATGCTCTCCGGGATTGGTTCTGTGTTTGATATCCTTTATGTAAATAGATTGTGTAGCGGTGCTCCTCACAGTGACTGCAGACACATGCTCTCCGGGATTGGTTCTGTGTTTGATATTCTTTATGTAAATAGATTGTGTAGCGGTGCTCCTCACAGTGACTGCAGACACATGCTCTCCGGGATTGGTTCTGTGTTTGATATCCTTTATGTAAATATATTGTGTAGCGCTGCTCCTCACAGTGACTGCAGACATATACTCTCTGGGATTGGTTCTGTGTTTGATATCCTTTATGTAAATAGATTGTGTAGCAGTGCTCCTCACAGTGACTGCAGACACATGCTCTCCGGGATTGGTTCTGTGTTTGATATTCTTTATGTAAATAGATTGTGTAGCGGTGCTCCTCACAGTGACTGCAGACACATGCTCTCCGGAATTAGCTCTGTGTTTGATATTCTTTATGTAAATAGATTGTGTAGCAGTGCTCCTCACAGTGACTGCAGATATATGCTCTCCGGGATTGGTTCTGTGTTTGATATTCTTTATGTAAATAGATTGTGTAGCAGTGCTCCTCACAGTGACTGCAGACATATGCTCTCCGGGATTGGTTCTGTGTTTGATATTCTTTATGTAAATAGATTGTGTAGCGGTGCTCCTCACAGTGACTGCAGACACATGCTCTCCGGGATTGGTTCTGTGTTTGATATTCTTTATGTAAATATATTGTGTAGCGGTGCTCCTCACAGTGACTGCAGACATATACTCTCTGGGATTGGTTCTGTGTTTGATATCCTTTATGTAAATATATTGTGTAGCGGTGCTCCTCACAGTGACTGCAGACACATGCTCTCCGGGATTGGTTCTGTGTTTGATATCCTTTATGTAAATAGATTGTGTAGCGGTGTTCCTCACAGTGACTGCAGACATATACTCTCCGGGATTGGTTCTGTGTTTGATATATTTATGTAAATAGATTGTGTAGCAGTGCTCCTCACAGTGACTGCAGACATATGCTCTCCGGGATTGGTTCTGTGTTTGATATTCTTTATGTAAATAGATTGTGTAGCGGTGCTCCTCACAGTGACTGCAGACACATGCTCTCCGGGATTGGTTCTGTGTTTGATATTCTTTATGTAAATAGATTGTATAGCGGTGCTCCTCACAGTGACTGCAGACACATGCTCTCCGGGATTGGTTCTGTGTTTGATATTCTTTATGTAAATATATTGTGTAGCGGTGCTCCTCACAGTGACTGCAGACATATACTCTCCGGGATTGGTTCTGTGTTTGATATTCTTTATGTAAATATATTGTGTAGCGCTGCTCCTCACAGTGACTGCAGACATATACTCTCTGGGATTGGTTCTGTGTTTGATATCCTTTATGTAAATAGATTGTGTAGCGGTGCTCCTCACAGTGACTGCAGACATACGCTCTCCGGGATTGGTTCTGTGTTTGATATTCTTTATGTAAATAGATTGTGTAGCGGTGCTCCTCACAGTGACAGCAGACACATGCTCTCCGGGATTGGTTCTGTGTTTGATATCCTTTATGTAAATAGATTGTGTAGCGGTGCTCCTCACAGTGACTGCAGACATATACTCTCCGGGATTGGTTCTGTGTTTGATATTCTTTATCTAAATATATTGTGTAGCGGTGCTCCTCACAGTGACTGCAGACACATGCTCTCCGGGATTGGTTCTGTGTTTGATATTCTTTATGTAAATAGATTGTGTAGTGGTGCTCCTCACAGTGACTGCAGACATATGCTCTCCGGGATTGGTTCTGTGTTTGATATTCTTTATGTAAATAGATTGTGTAGCGGTGCTCCTCACAGTGACTGCAGACACATGCTCTCCGGGATTGGTTCTGTGTTTGATATTCTTTATGTAAATAGATTGTGTAGCGGTGCTCCTCACAGTGACTGCAGACATATGCTCTCCGGGATTGGTTCTGTGTTTGATATTCTTTATGTAAATAGATTGTATAGCGGTGCTCCTCACAGTGACTGCAGACATATACTCTCCGGGATTGGTTCTGTGTTTGATATTCTTTATGTAAATAGATTGTGTAGCGGTGCTCCTCACAGTGACTGCAGACACATGCTCTCCGGGATTGGTTCTGTGTTTGATATTCTTTATGTAAATAGATTGTGTAGCGGTGCTCCTCACAGTGACTGCAGACACATGCTCTCCGGGATTGGTTCTGTGTTTGATATTCTTTATGTAAATAGATTGTGTAGCGGTGCTCCTCACAGTGACTGCAGACACATGCTCTCCGGGATTGGTTTTGTGTTTGATATCCTTTATGTAAATAGATTGTATAGCGGTGCTCCTCACAGTGACTGCAGACACATTCTATCCGGGATTGGTTCTGTGTTTGATATCCTTTATGTGAATAGATTGTGTAGCGGTGCTCCTCACAGTGACTGCAGACATATACTCTCCGGGATTGGCTCTGTGTTTGATATTCTTTATGTAAATAGATTGTGTAGCGGTGCTCCTCACAGTGACTGCAGACACATGCTCTCCGGGATTGGTTCTGTGTTTGATATTCTTTATGTAAATAGATTGTGTAGCGGTGCTCCTCACAGTGACTGCAGACATATACTCTCTGGGATTGGTTCTGTGTTTGATATTCTTTATGTAAATAGATTGTGTAGCGGTGCTCCTCACAGTGACTGCAGACATATGCTCTCCGGGATTGGTTCTGTGTTTGATATCCTTTACGTAAATAGATTGTGTAGCGGTGCTCCTCACAGTGACTGCAGACATATGCTCTCCGGGATTGGTTCTGTGTTTGATATCCTTTACGTAAATAGATTGTGTAGCGGTGCTCCTCACAGTGACTGCAGACATATGCTCTCCGGGACTGGTTCTGTGTTTGATATTCTTTATGTAAATACATTGTGTAGCGGTGCTCCTCACAGTGACTGCAGACACATGCTCTCCGGGACTGGTTCTGTGTTTGATATTCTTTATGTAAATATATTGTGTAGCGGTGCTCCTCACAGTGACTGCAGACATATACTCTCCGGGATTGGTTCTGTGTTTGATATTCTTTATGTAAATAGATTGTATAGCGGTGCTCCTCACAGTGACTGCAGACACATGCTCTCCGGGATTGGTTCTGTGTTTGATATCCTTTATGTAAATAGATTGTGTAGCGGTGCTCCTCACAGTGACTGCAGACACATGCTCTCCGGGATTGGTTCTGTGTTTGATATTCTTTATGTAAATATATTGTGTAGCGCTGCTCCTCACAGTGACTGCAGAAATATACTCTCTGGGATTGGTTCTGTGTTTGATATTCTTTATGTAAATATATTGTGTAGCGGTGCTCCTCACAGTGACTGCAGACACATGCTCTCCGGGACTGGTTCTGTGTTTGATATTCTTTATGTAAATATATTGTGTAGCGCTGCTCCTCACAGTGACTGCAGACACATGCTCTCCGGGACTGGTTCTGTGTTTGATATTCTTTATCTAAATAGATTGTGTAGCGGTGCTCCTCACAGTGACTGCAGACACATGCTCTCCGGGATTGGTTCTGTGTTTGATATTCTTTATGTAAATATATTGTGTAGCGCTGCTCCTCACAGTGACTGCAGACACATGCTCTCCGGGACAGGTTCTGTGTTTGATATTCTTTATGTAAATAGATTGTGTAGCGGTGCTCCTCACAGTGACTGCAGACATATGCTCTCCGGGATTGGTTCTGTGTTTGATATCCTTTATGTAAATAGATTGTGCAGCGGTGCTCCTCACAGTGACTGCAGACACATGCTCTCCGGGATTGGTTCTGTGTTTGATATCCTTTATGTAAATATATTGTGTAGCGCTGCTCCTCACAGTGACTGCAGACATATACTCTCTGGGATTGGTTCTGTGTTTGATATCCTTTATGTAAATAGATTGTGTAGCGGTGCTCCTCACAGTGACTGCAGACATATGCTCTCCGGGATTGGTTCTGTGTTTGATATTCTTTATGTAAATAGATTGTGTAGCGGTGCTCCTCACAGTGACTGCAGACACATGCTCTCCGGGATTGGTTCTGTGTTTGATATTCTTTATGTAAATAGATTGTGTAGCGGTGCTCCGCACAGTGACTGCAGACATATGCTCTCCGGGATTGGTTCTGTGTTTGATATCCTTTATGTAAATATATTGTGTAGTGCTGCTCCTCACAGTGACTGCAGACATATACTCTCTGGGATTGGTTCTGTGTTTGATATCCTTTATGTAAATAGATTGTGCAGCGGTGCTCCTCACAGTGACTGCAGACACATGCTCTCCGGGATTGGTTCTGTGTTTGATATTCTTTATGTAAATATATTGTGTAGCGCTGCTCCTCACAGTGACTGCAGACATATACTCTCTGGGATTGGTTCTGTGTTTGATATCCTTTATGTAAATAGATTGTGCAGCGGTGCTCCTCACAGTGACTGCAGACACATGCTCTCCGGGATTGGTTCTGTGTTTGATATTCTTTATGTAAATAGATTGTGTAGCGGTGCTCCTCACAGTGACTGCAGACATATGCTCTCCGGGATTGGTTCTGTGTTTGATATCCTTTATGTAAATATATTGTGTAGCGGTGCTCCTCACAGTGACTGCAGACATATACTCTCTGGGATTGGTTCTGTGTTTGATATCCTTTATGTAAATAGATTGTGCAGCGGTGCTCCTCACAGTGACTGCAGACACATGCTCTCCGGGATTGGTTCTGTGTTTGATATCCTTTATATAAATAGATTGTGTAGCGGTGCTCCTCACAGTGACTGCAGACATATACTCTCTGGGATTGGTTCTGTGTTTGATATTCTTTATGTAAATAGATTGTGTAGCGGTGCTCCTCACAGTGACTGCAGACACATGCTCTCCGGGATTGGTTCTGTGTTTGATATTCTTTATGTAAATAGATTGTGTAGCAGTGCTCCTCACAGTGACTGCAGACACATGCTCTCCGGGATTGGTTCTGTGTTTGATATTCTTTATGTAAATAGATTGTGTAGCGGTGCTCCTCACAGTGACTGCAGACACATGCTCTCCGGGATTGGTTCTGTGTTTGATATCCTTTACGTAAATATATTGTGTAGTGCTGCTCCTCACAGTGACTGCAGACATATACTCTCCGGGATTGGTTCTGTGTTTGATATTCTTTATGTAAATAGATTGTGTAGCGGTGCTCCTCACAGTGACTGCAGACACATGCTCTCCGGGATTGGTTCTGTGTTTGATATTCTTTATGTAAATATATTGTGTAGCGCTGCTCCTCACAGTGACTGCAGACACATGCTCTCCGGGACTGGTTCTGTGTTTGATATTCTTTATGTAAATAGATTGTGTAGCGGTGCTCCTCACAGTGACTGCAGACATATGCTCTCCGGGATTGGTTCTGTGTTTGATATCCTTTATGTAAATAGATTGTGCAGCGGTGCTCCTCACAGTGACTGCAGACACATGCTCTCCGGGATTGGTTCTGTGTTTGATATCCTTTATGTAAATATATTGTGTAGCGCTGCTCCTCACAGTGACTGCAGACATATACTCTCTGGGATTGGTTCTGTGTTTGATATTCTTTATCTAAATAGATTGTGTAGCGGTGCTCCTCACAGTGGCTGCAGACATATATACTCTCCGGGATTGGTTCTGTGTTTGATATTCTTTATGTAAATAGATTGTGTAGCGGTGCTCCTCACAGTGACTGCAGACATATACTCTCCGGGATTGGTTCTGTGTTTGATATTCTTTATCTAAATAGATTGTGTAGCTGTGCTCCTCACAGTGGCTGCAGACATATATACTCTCCGGGATTGGTTCTGTGTTTGATATTCTTTATGTAAATAGATTGTGTAGCGGTGCTCCTCACAGTGACTGCAGACATATACTCTCCG